>NC_056576.1:38378477-38678477 GCF_018340385.1 Cyprinus carpio
GGGGCAGCCAATGACGCCTTGGTGGCTAGAATAACTCAGAGGAAATTGGGAACCCAACCAGTCACAAATAATTAAAGTGGGACATCCATTCAGCCAAGCTGGGAATACAACTGTCCTCAGCCACCAGTATTCCTAATGGTAATTGGCCATCTACTTAAAACCCTAACGCAGGGGAGACAGGCAAGCATGCCAAAGGGAACTATCCACAGACAGCTACTAACTTCTGACAAGTTCAATCACCTTTCACCTATCAGTGCGTCTCTTTCTCAATCACCTTTCTGAGATCCCCTTTACTGTCCTTAGTGTCATGCCTCCTACATGCTCTACTCCTGGAAGATGGAGGAGAATGAGTGGCCACACTAGTCTTCTGGTCCTGTCTGCGATCCTTAGATGTACCTGTACCTCTTGAAGGCTGCAAACTGTGCCTTCACCTCCTTCAATTTTTCGTCCACTGCCTCAAAGGATGTGCCAAAAAGCCCAGAAAGTGAGAGTGGAGCATCAAAAATAAAGTTCTGCTCCTTCCTCTCGATGCCCGCTAGTTTTAATCTCAAATGACACTCCATAGCCACCATTGCTAGATGCAGTTTTCTTGGTCGCGTGGAGAGCAAGATCTGTGGTGCGGCGCAGCTCCTCCACATACTCAGAGGACAAACACATACCATTACTAGAGCCTTCAGCAGGTTCACCTGGTAGGCTTATAACTCAGCCATAGTGTGTAAATATGATGTCATACTGCCCAGAAAATCAAAACGGCTTGATAATTGAGACTGTTTAGGTTGTTGGGGGATTTAAAAAAAGTAGTGAATGGATCTTTATCATTGTAGGGTGGTTGTGTCCACACACTGCTACTGTAAGTAGGGTGGCCATATGCGCCGTTCATATGGGACACGTCCTGGCCACGATTTTAATATTGGCTTAAACATCCAAAGCAGTTTGACCAATAACATGCATGTATTGTACATAATCGACCAATCGTGGGGCTGTGCATGAGAAGGCGAGACCTACAGGGAATGATCAAAGCGAAGCAAATATGCTTACGTGTTTGTTTGTTTGTTTGACTTGAAGCGTCACTGCGCATCGATCAAAAAAGACACCAAAGTAGGTGCTAGAGCTATTCGAAAACATAAGGAGCCGTCTGCTCTGCTCTCTATACCTCTCATGAATGTCACACAATGATAGACCAGCACAGTGCAAACAGCCTAAACCTGGATAGGCCTATTTTAGGCAATACTAAAATCCTGGCCAGGACGTGTCCCATATGAATGTCACATATGACCAACCCACTGCTAAGATGCATTTATATGCAAACACCATGTAAAAGTGAATTTTGCATCTGATGCCCTTTTAATGCCATTTAAGAAAGTGGACCTGTGGTAGAACCACATATTAACTTTAAATGCACACAAATACTCAAGAGATCACGTTGGCAAGAAAGATTCATGATTAGGCAAATAACATACTTTGTGCGTTGTTTCCATTGCACTGTGAACTTTCTTTACGTAGCCAATGAGAAGCGTATGGAACAGCTGCTGT
Organism: Cyprinus carpio; assembly: GCF_018340385.1. Classification (NCBI taxonomy): domain Eukaryota; kingdom Metazoa; phylum Chordata; class Actinopteri; order Cypriniformes; family Cyprinidae; genus Cyprinus; species Cyprinus carpio. Next base: position 38,380,011 of record NC_056576.1, read on the forward strand.
TGTGCTTTTATCATTCTTGTCTGCTCTACTGAATGCAGCTGGACTTTTCTGAACTTGCACTGATCTCAAGTGAGCATAAAATCAGCAAATGCCAGTGGACATTAATGAGACAGAGAGCATTGCTTCAGGAGATGAAAGGAAGTACTGGATGCCATAGCAGCATCGTTGAGAACAAACTACCTGTTCTTTGCACTCCCAGCTATTGTTTTGGCCACACTATTGTCCCGGAAACATATGAGGGACATAATCCGCTTGGATTAAATGCCCTCACTAGTGTTTTCCCCAGAGTTATGTTTGCAATACAACGATTCCTCCAAATCTAAACGTCAATTTTAGCATGTCGGCCAAGATTTATGCAGTTCCTGAACCAGATAATTGCGATTGCAGTTTGGTTTTTACTTTTATTAGATTGCATACATGGCATGGCACAGTAATTCAGCATTATAGCACACATAAAACTGCAACGCTTTTACAGCAGGAGGAAGATGCATGAGTCCAGATGCTTTAAATGCCTTGCATAACTTCCATCACGGGCCGGAGTGGATAAATGAGAAAAATACTTGTTCCAGCCTCTCTCCTTTAGTTCAGCATGATTTGCTTTCTCCCTGCCTTCTCGAGCAAGAGGTCACCTAACATCAGCGACAAGGTTTTAATCACTGTGCTAACTCAACATCACGCAATATGTTTCTCCAGCAATAGAATGTCTTTGCTAATCTAAACTGGCTGTTCACAGTTCCTGTTTATATCGACAGATTCATCTGATAGGTACCAGCCATTTAACAGGATCCTGGGAAGATCATAGGTACTCCCTGATGCCGTGGAGAGACCACACATGCTGTAACGAGGCAGTTTCATAGTGCACTTTTTCTGACCTCCATCTTTTTCAAATCCAAACCGACTGAAGTTGGCATTGCCATTATACTTTTTACAGTTTGAAGAATGCAAAGTTTTCATAACCAATGTTGCAATTGTTGAGGCTACATGTTTGCATTGGTTTTGTTAGGAAACACCCAGGGAAACTGTCAAACTGTAATTCCTCAACACGAGTCTTGAGTCAAATATTTTGTGTAAACCACATTTCTACTCTTAAGGCTTGAAATGAACTAAACTCTCACTTTTGACACAGCTCATAACTTAAAGAGTGAAAATACAGTAAAAGTAACCATTTTACTTAATACTGAAAACACAGATGCTCTTAGAAACTTTTCATACCTTTGGTTCATAATATCATGTGTTAAGCATCAATGACTGCTTGTGACATACTGTATATGACACAGTTATGAGTCTCTCAGTTGGGTGGATCCCACTGTGGTTGAACCCAAATGTCTAGTGAATGCAAAACAACCAAATCATTTTTGTCAAGACCAGTGTGCTGGCAAACTATGACAAAAGACTAGAGACTGTCATTGATTCTCATTACACAGCTCACGATTAGGCTAGATAACAAAGGTCAGATTTTTTTTACAGCTTGCACCAACCCAAACTCTCTTTTGGCGTTAAAAAAAAAAAAAAAAAAAAAAAAAAAAAAAATACTGTCAGGATATACTAAAAACACAGTGAGAAATTAGTGATGAAAAGGCATGGATGCAGTTATATTTGTGGCGAATCTTACTTCATATGCATTTGCAGGAGTTTTCCTTTCAGATGCAACATTTTGAGAGAAAAGTATTTAAAAGAATTATGCATGGTGATTTACTAAGGTTTGTGGTAGTTTATTTATTTATTTATTTAAGTGATTTCTGTAAAGTCAGTTGTGGACGGATGCCGCCATGTGATTGAGTTGCAACTCAATTTGCTGATTTATTATTGATTTGATATTGATTGTTAAATTCAGTAACCGATCCTAATCGCCAATCCAGGCCTCATGACCTGCCTTTTTTTGTGACTGAAAAGGTCTGTCTGGATTACAAACTGCAGTTGCATTAACAAAATATTTATTGTACTGAATGTACTGTAATGTTATTGTTTTTTGTGTTTTTTTTTTTAAATTTTTTGTTTTTTTGTTTATTTTATTACATAAAACGTATTGTATTATGTTATGTTGTGTAGGATTAATTTAATAAATAAAGTCTGTGTTGCTAGATTCATAGTATAAATAAATTTGAAATTTCAAAAAAAAAAAAAATGATCTGAATTGTGAGATATAAACTGAGTTCTGATCAACAAGATAAAATCTAAATGGTCAGACATAATTTCAGAATTGCGCATTATAAACTTACTATTTTGAATAAAAATAGATTTATCTTAATTGTGTGATGCTAGCTTAAAATTGTGAGTTATAAACTTGGAGTTTTTCAGTAAGTATTGTGAGATAAAAAGTTGAATTCATTCATTCATTTTGTTTTCGGTGAAGGAATCTGGATCAACAAAGATGTATTTTAACCCCAGACTTGCTTGAAAGCTATGATTTCTTCACCAGTTTATCTCTAAAATAAAACTTTTTCCTTGCGATTTTGCTAACACAATCGAACCAGCTGTAGCTGAACACATCACTGATTTACTTTGAATCTAAAACTGAAACATGCAAACACTTCAGATATAGTAATGCAGTAACGTGAACTGTACTCACAGTTCTCATAGCCCAGTGATAAAGCTGTGCCTCCTCTGCTCTTAATGAATGAAAGCAGACTGCTTGCATGGACATGGTGTTCCTGCCTGCAGAACCACTGGCAAGGAGAGAGTGTTAACCAATAGGGGTTAGCTGAGGTAATGTCTGTCCTGCCAGGCTGTACTTTAGCACAGCTGGGGTATTGGTATGGCTATGAATACAGAGAGAAAGATGCACACGTTCAATGCTCAAGGATGAAAGTTGCATATGTGGAACACACCAAGACATGTAAAATATCCCATCAGAAGGGCAATTGTGTGTATGCTAGAAAGTAAGCATGCTAGCTTGCAGGGCCAGATTGCATGATGTTCATTACCACAAAAAAAAAAAAAATAATAATAATAATAATAATAAACTAATAACCCCTTCTGTATAATCTAAACCAATCCTCTTCAGCAAATACACACTCATGTAGAGTGTGCCAGCCAATATTTTATACAAAACAATACATGTGTATGTAAATGTGTCTCCAAAAACATCCTGATTAGCACTTATTGTAGTTTGGATTTTGTTTAGACAAATTATAATGTTGGTTACATTGTTGACAATTGCAGGTTCTTACTCATTGAATAATAGCCATTTTCAACCCAGGCTCAATGTTAACACTCTCCCTGTATTTTTGTAAGACTTTACAAATATGCCTATTACCTATACATACAATTCACTGCAGTTTTCAGCTGAAATGAACACTAACGGCTGCAAAACAGCAACAACTTATATTCCTTTTGCACCGAAATTATGATTACGGGGCATATTATTGGTTAATAAAGACTTTTTTTTTTTTTTGCACAGATCCTTGCAGAATATTATGCTATGACCTCAAAATGCTTTTACAACAGTGCATGATTTGTAAACAAATTAATTTTGTACTACTTTTTACTACTTTTCTGATGTAGTAAACTTGCTCAGTAGTGCACCCGGTACAGCATTGCACAAGTTCAAAGTTCCATAAAAGCAAGCTAAAATGTAATAGTTGCTTCAGCAGATGAGTTTTTAATCTCACATGTGCTTTTGTTAACAGTATTAGTTAGGTTTAGAGTAGCGGTTAAGGTAATTTTAAACGGAATAGAGCGGTAACCTTATAATGGGTCGACAGTCTCAAAGCTTTGTTTTACAGAACATTATTTAGCACAATAAAGAGTTCATAAGAAAATGCAAAATTGCAGTGTTGGCGAGTTTTTAACATGGGTTTGGGGAAAATTGTGTATGCTCACTTGACAATTGATGTTATCGGTTTGTTATTATTATAATTACTCTCATTAATCACTGTAAATATGGAAACGTATGTTTCTGCAAACCTTTCTCAAATCCAGCCAAGAGTTGCATAATAAGGCAATGTGCGTCCAAACTCAAAACTAACATTAAGACCATGTAGTGTTGGCCATTCCACAAACAGCCAAATGAGAGTGAATAGCATTTCAAGAGCAAGCATTGCCATGTATGAAATAATGAAAACATCAAGTATTTTAAAATGCTGTGCAGATGTCACAATATCACTGTCAAGAAAAAAAAAAAAAAAAATGTGCAAAAATGGTACCTTTTAGGGGCTTGACAACCTTTGTCACTGGAGCAGTTCCCGCAAAGGGATACCATTGCACCTTCTTAAAGGTGCATATTAGTACCTTAGATTAGTATTATGTACCCTTACGGTATTATTTTGTACTATTCCGGTACTTTTATAAACCCTTCGGGGTAAAGAATGTTTTTAAGGGTTCTGCCCAGTGACAAGCTGTTGTACCCCTAAAGGTTTTTTGTTTTTTTAAAGGTACACATTATTTTTGAGAGTATAGGAAGGCTTGTGTCAAACCCCTTGAAACCAACCAACCTTAAATTGCCCACACTCTTCCGTATGGACATACAAAAATCTGGAAACATGCGACTCATGCAACTTTGATGTCCAGACATTCGAGCTCATGAGATCTGTGTTCGCTGTGTGCAGTGAATGGAAGAGCGGCGGCAGAGAGTTTTGTATGCCAAACACGTGTGGCGTAGACCTGAGCTTTACATTGAAATTCAGACTCCAATGTCAGATATCCAAGTGCAGACTGCAGATTCTCAGTCTGGACGGTAATCACTCCACTGTGCAAATATAAGTCGTGTCAGATATAGCATGCACGTCTCAGCTCTAATTTGTCCAGGTCTTAAGCACCAAAGCAGATGTGGGTGATCATTTTGGACGTGTGCATAGATTTCCTTTCTGAGGCTTGTCGACTTCGTTTTACTGTTTTCCCCTTTAGGATTGCTGGAGTATGTGATAATTACTAGCAAACCCCTGAAACATCCCCACGGGTGGCCGCTTTCCACCTTCCCATCATGGACCGGACTATTGATTTATTCTGATTATCAAAACATACAAAGATAGCATTTCGAGCCAAACCTCATGTGGAAACATTCATTAATTCATTCATTCACTTTATTTATAGAGCACTTTACAACTGCACCTGCAGACCAAAGTGCTGTACAATCAAAAAAATAAAAAATAAATAAATAAAACCTTCATTAAAACCCACAACTTAAAACAAGACACATCCTATTAAAAAGAATAGACTAGCCTATCATATAAAGTGTTGTGTTGGGTTAATTTTAATTTTTAATGCCTTACAATATTGCGTTACTCCCTAAAAAAGTAACTAATTACGTTACTTAGTTACTTTCTAATGGAAAGTAATGCTTTACATTACTTTCGCGTTACTTTCACATTACTTTTTAAATATGAGCAGGGCTTAACTGTTTTGAATATAAGAAGTTCTATTTATAGCAAATGTAAAAGTCCTTTAAATCCAAAAAGTGTAATGAATAAACCTCAGGCTGAAGGAAAAGTAAATTCACGTCTGTACAGTAGAACACAGGAGAAGAAGGTTCAACACTCTTCAGCAATAAAAAAAAAAAAACAATGAAGCACAATTGTTAGTTTATCTAAAGTCATTTTTGATTATTATTATGGTTGAACTGGATCATTAAAGGTCAGCAGCAAAGACACTGTTAATAAAATGGGAATAGATACATTTGTGTTATTTAATATATTTAGTTATTGCAGGTTTGGGTCATATTCTGAGTTTGCATTTCACTGTTTTGATTAATTTTGATGAATACTAAATCTGTTTTGTTTTTGGTTTTTTGTGAGTGGGATGAATTAATGAACATTCACATTTAGTCTAGAACTACAGTAACATCATGTTCACACAGCGCACACAACGCCTCCATACTTCCGATTTCTCCCAATATGGGAACAGGAGGCTTGTCAGTCAAAAAATGGGGAATACAAAGTAACTGGCGTTACTTTTTTGAAAAAGTAACTCAGATATTTTCTTGTAAATTAAAAAGTAATGCGTTACTTTACTAGTTACTTGAAAAAAGTAATCTGATTACGTAACTCGCGTTACTTGTAATGCATTACCCCCAACACTGCTCAAAGACTAAAGACAAGAAGTATTTTTTGACTTCAATTTTAAAAGCATTTAAAGATGTGACCTCTCTAAGTTCCTATTGCAGAGCCTAGGCCCCGCAACAGCAAAGGCCTGACCCCTTTTTAACTTTAAATGAGTACGAGGGACAGTAAGTAATACTTATAACTTATTATTGGATCTTAGAGACCTAGGTGATGATGAACAGCAATGAGCTCCGACACGTAAGCAGGGGCCAACCCATGCACTGCTTTAAAAACATACACAAGAGTTTTATATTTTAATCTGTAGTTCACTGGTAGCCACTTGAGAGAAGCTGAAATAGGAGAGATATGATGATTTTTCTTAACATCAAACAGAGTTTTCCTCCCCTGCCTTCTGCCGTACCTACCAAAGCCTGATTTCCCTTCACTATTGCACATTCTCTTCACTTAAAGCTGTCGGGGGGCCTGTGAAATCTTGCTTCGCTTGTGCATTCCATGCATTTTTGTGTCAGTGTGAGGGTAATGGACCGAGAGCCTGGCGGTGTAATACAGATAGTCAATCTTAAGCACTTTGTGACCTTATGTCACTGCTAATAGTGAGAAGAAACAAACTGAACAGGTCTCACAAGGTTCCCGTACAATCCTGGCTGGCTTGTTTTCTGGCAGTTGTATATATTTCAGAGCAAGAGTGCTCTAAAAAAGTCACTTAGCTAATCATGGCCCGTGCGGCAAGTGAGACGCTTCCGTGTATGCATGGCATCGCTATACAGTGCTTCAGTACAATTAATGTTTAACACAAAACAGGTGGCCTCTTCTGGGTGCATGGGTTCAAGCAAACGGAACATAACTGCAGATATGTTCCATAAATTCTTCCTATATAATTCAGGCCAAGGCCACACATCCGTTAAAATCATAACAGCTCATGTTTACACAGTTCAAGAGCCTGAGGACAGAACTGGCTGCTCTTGAATAAAGGCCATGCTTTAGTTTTTGGTTTTGTTTTTCTAACCAAATAAATGTGTACATGTCCTGTGTGGTTCTGCTGGATTTATAGAGTCATAGAATAACCCCAACTGAAAATAACGAAAGTTCAGAAACAAAAGTCATTCAGAAGCACAGAAGAACACAGCACTCCCAATGAAATGGACAAGTTTATTATCTAATTCATAAATATTTAAAATTTTTAACATCATTAAAAGTACATACTGAGTGACTGATACCATCTTATGATTGAACGTGTTATACAGGAGGGTAATGGATATATATATTTTCCATGACAAAGAGGATGTGTTATTTATATGTGTAATTTATATGTGTAATTTTGTCTCATGCTGAGTTCACAAACTTAACATACATGTTTATATTAATTTATTTTCAAGATCTGAGGTAAACCATCTGATGTTGCTTTCAGTATGTTATTCATAATAAGATCAGTGGCAAATTATCCATGTCAATTTTAGTATGGCTATGAAGTCCTACAAAATAAAATTCAAACTCACATTAAACTTTCAACACTAAATAAAGCACACAAAGCCATGGTAAGGACAAAAACTGACAAAATCATAGAAAAGATACCTTTTAGTCGCATGTCCCATGTAGTTAGGACATGGTGTTAGGGCCTGAGCACCAATGGTTCTCCTTCTTCTTCTTCAAAGTGAATTACATTTTTGAGGGCCTAAACATGCTCAAAAACTCACAAAACGTTGAACATGCGTCAGAACTGGTGATTACTTACATCTGATATGGGTTTCAGAATTGGGTGTGGCAACATGGCTCGATAGTGCCAACTATAAAATTTCAATGAAGCGCCCCTCCCACTATTTTTCACGTATGTGTACTAAATTCGATACATGCATGCATGTCCCAGTACCTACAAAAATGTCTCTTGGAAGTCCTAAACACAACAAGAAGTCAGTCATTTTGAATTTGCTCCACGATTTTTGTGCAGTTTTTGCCATTTTCAGGCCTCATACTTTCCTCCGACAGTTTTAATCAGATAATCTTCAAATTCGGTGAGTGTAATCATAAGGCCTCTGCGATGTGAAATTGCGAAGATCTTGAGTTTTCATCAAAGTGTGTCTGTGATGGCCTGACAAATTACAATGTTTCACCATGAAACAAGAAGTTGCTTTAACACTGTCAATCTGTCCCAAACGTCAAATATTTAATAAGGACACATGCCCATATTCAGTTGATTCAAAGATATTTTTGATATCTCAAACAGTTTGGCCGTGGTGAGGCGACATATTTATGGCAAAAAAGCAGAAACAGGAACTGTTTTATAACTTGCACATATATTGTCTGATTTTGATCAAACTTAAGCGGTTTGTTCGTTGTATGGTGCCGATCACAAAGTTGTGACAATTATGAGTCAAAGTTGTAGTGCCACCAACTGGAAGCAATAAATATCATTTTAAAAATGCTTTTAAATCAGCCTCATACTTTTACCTGATTTGCTTCAAACTTAATGTACTGTATAATGTCAACGCACAACAGATGTAAAACTGCAAAGGGATTCTTGTTATCTTAAATACTGTTGCATTTATGGCAACATGTCAAACTTGATTATTTTATTTTTTTCTCAGGTGTTTTTCAGGCACTTAACGTGTTTAGAATTTCATGAAACTTGGCACACACGTCGGCTTCTCAGGTGTTTTTCAGGCACTTAACGTGTTTAGAATTTCATGAAACTTGGCACACACGTCGGCATTAATGATAGTTAGACACGATAGTGGCAACTATAAAATTTCAATGAAGCGCCCCTTCCACTATTTTTTCACGTATGTGTACTAAATTCGGTACATGCATGCATGTCCCAGTACCTACAAAAATGTCTCTTGGAAGTCCTAAACACAACAAGAAGTCAGTCATTTTGAATTTGCTCCACGATTTTTGTGCAGTTTTTTACTTTAATTAATACGCATCGGACTCAGTGTGCAAGGTTTCTGTGCATGACAAATGTTAAGGATTTCGAATACGAAAAAAAAAAAACTAATGCGAAAATTCCAGACTCAGTGTGCAGAGACCTTTAGTTCTGGTGTCAAATGGTATTTGTAGTTATTATCATATTTAGTGAAGCATGTCCTGTTTTTGTTTAGTCGAGTTTTAGTCAGCATTTTATTCTAGTTTTAGTCAATAAAAACTGTCACATTTTTGTCATTTACATTTACATTTACATTTAATCATTTAGCAGACGCTTTTATCCAAAGCGACTTACAAATGAGAACAGTAGAAACAATCAGATCAACAAGAGAACAACAACGGTATACAAGTGCTATGACAAGTCTCTGTTAGTCTAGTACAGAACACGTAGCCAGGGTTTTTTTTTTTTTTTGAATATGATAGACAAGAAAAAGAAAAGGTAAGTACTAGTATTAGTTGGTTAAGTGCAGGCAAAAAAGATGAGTCTTTAGATGGTTTTTTAAAAATGAGTAAAGACTCAGCTGTTCGAATTGAGATCGGGAGGTCATTCCACCAGCTGGGCGCAGTCCAGGAAAAAGTCTGTGAGAGTGATTTTGAACCTCTTTGGGATGGCACCACAAGACGTCGCTCACTAGTCTGTGAGGGTGATTTTTGGAGTGTACATAAGACTGAACTAGTGAGTTTAGGTATGTTGGCGCCGTGCAAGTGGTCGTCTTGTAGGCAAGCCTCAGTACCTTGAATTTGATGCGAGCGGCTACTGGTAGCCAGTGTAACCTGATGAGGAGAGGAGTCACATGAGCTGTTTTTGGCTCATTGAAGACAACCCTCGCTCGCTTGTGGTTTATTTTACCTCATAGGCTATTTCATATATAACTTAATATCAAAGACTTAGATATGCACTCTCTATGGTTACAACTTGCAATAACGTTTCTCTATTAAAACATTCCAAATTACAATAACGTTTCTCTATTAAAACAACAGCGGGTGAGTAAGTGCATTTATTCAGTAACCACAATCGTTAACAATATAGTCGAGATCTCATGACAGAACACAGACTGGCTGAATGACATTTTCATTTAAGATGAACATCTCACATGGAGATTGCTAAACTCCATCTTATTTGTTTGTTGGTGTTTTCAGATCATCTGTGCTTCCGCAATGAAGAACGAGTGTTGCCAGATTTCAATATGTAAAACACTGGGCATAAAATGTATCCTTTTTAACAGAGAAGCTCTGATTTGCAGATTTAAACTCTTGATATCTGGCAACCGCACACATGAAAGCTTGTGTAGTAGAAGTGTGTGCAGCCAGAGCCGATCCTCCCTATATTCAAAGTACGCATATTGCGTAGGGCCCCCGAAACACCAGGGGCCTGCCTTGCTCTCAATGATTATTTAATTATTTTAGTTTAGTTTTTGATTCTGGCCAGCGATTATGAAAACATGAATGTTCCTTTCCTTTAATGCAGTGCACTGTCGACCTTTATACGTAACATCCAAGTCAGTCAAATCATTTAACGTAACTTGTAATATACAGTCTTCTACCAGCCTTGCTTGATACTAAAAAATAATTTAAAATCGCACTGAGCTGCAGAAGAGACACTGTTTCCTAAGAGCTTTCCGTGTGGGCAATTCAAGACGGACTGAAACATGGACCAATGTAAGCCACTTTATAGTATAATTTACTTTACTAACATGAACTAACAATGAACAATATATTTTTACAGCATTTATTAATCTTAGTTAATATCAGTTAATAAAAATGTTCATGTTAATGTTAATTCACAGTACATTAACTAATGTTAACTGATATAACTTTTAATTTTAATAATGTATTAGTAAGTTTTGAACTTAAAGGGATAGTTCACTTTCAGTTGCTGGTCCCCACTGAATTCCATAGCATTTTTTTATTTTTTATTTTTTATTTATTCCTATACTATATGAGTAAATAGGGACCAGCAACTGAAGGTGAACTAATAGTTAACAAATGAAACCACATTGTAAAGTTTTACCAAAGTTTTATATATTGTTCCTTGTGTGTGTGTGTGTGTGTGTGTGTGTGTGTGTGTGTGTGTGTGTGTGTGTGTGTGTGTGTGTGTGTGTGTGTGTGTTTGTGTTTGTGTGTGTGTTTCACACTCTTGATGTTATGGATTAACTTTTTTATGGGTGTAATTCTTAAAACCAGATTGCAAGAGGGTAAAGGGGTGGTGTTGGTGCCTTGGGCTTGGGCTTGGGCCCGTCATCACAACTTGCAGCTATATCTTTTTGATTAGAGTTGTCAAAGTTGTCTGCTATACTCTTGTTAAACTACCTCCACTCTCTCTAGCATCAGCTCAACCTGGATAACTCATTCACATTTGATGGGAGATTTGTGTTACGATACTCAAATGTGTGCAGGTTATATTTTTTGTAAGAAAGCTTTGTATTCAAAGTGTATTGGACAGTTACTTTAACATCTAGATTAGGTTCATAAAATCATAAAGGAAACTTACTTAAAGTCTGTACTTTTGGTGACAATCTTATTTAATGAATTAAATCTAAATCTAAATACATATTTGAGTAATTATAATGGTATTTACTAAGCTGTGTAATATAAACCACTAGATCTCAATTGCTTGTTCTTATGATTGTTTAGGAACAGCACTTATGAATGTAATGAATTTCACACTATGAAAACATTTATGGTGCTTTATACAGTCTTCATCATTACCTCTGTGTTTGCATACTGTAAAATCAACATTCTGATAAACTGCATTTCCGAAAAGGTAATAAAGAGTTGGAGTCTCCCTGCCATTAGTCAACTGGCTAATTAGAGACGAGTCCGACAAAGACATGCTCAGAAAGAGCATGATGCCCTTAAGAGGCCATGATAGATAGATAGAGAGAGAGAGAGAGAGAGAGAGAGAGAGAGAGAGAGAGAGAGAGAAAGGGACTGATCCCAGCTCTGTATTTTAAGACCATTCGCTAATCTGACATCACTATGTCTATTCAATTTATTAGTAGAGACACAGTACGTATAATGGACCTAATCATGAGATTTGAGCCAGTGTGCTTTATACAGAAGCACTGATTAAACCTTCCCTGGAGAGGAATGAGGTGAAACCTTACTTCATCCTTAAGAATAGAAGAGAGAACAACCCTGCAAAGCAAAACCTTAAAACAAAACAAATAAACAAAATGACAAAACAAAACAATACAAGGCTAGACAAATCATGACAAAACAAAGTAAAACAAGACTGTTCTTAGCTTTAATTAACATAGGGAATCTGAGACCCCTGCTTATATCAGTTCTGGTGTAAACTCTAGCACAGAACCTGCTGAACTACAGAGACGTAAGCAAAAGTCAGCAAAAGCTCCCTTCGTTCTGTGGGATCGGCCCCTTATGGATTTGATGTCTGGCTGTACTGTATATACCAGGGTTCCTCAAATCTTGCCCTGGAGGGCCAATGCGCTGCAGAGATTAGCTCCAACCCTGATCAAAGTCACCTGCCTGTGATTTTCTAATGATCCCAAAGACATTGGTGACAAATGTTGTAGACATTGTTTGATTAGGGTTAGACCTAAACTCTGCAGGAAAGTGGATTCCATGGTCCAGATTTGAGGATCCCTGGTATATACTATACGTCAGTTTAAGACATAGATCTGATTCAACACTCAACGTGTTCCTGTATTTTGTCTTCAAGGCTACAAGCACTGAAAATCCCCTTCCATGGAGATACAGCGTGGTAAATTGCATCAGAAATATCATTGCTTTATTATAGAGCTCCAGATGTTCAAAATATATATGCAAGTGATGCAACCAGAAGTGTGATTTTTGGTAAGGTTGATGCCAGGGGCGTTCCTAGATTTTTTTTGTCAGTACTGGGTCACAGACCCCCAACTAAAAAGCCCATACTTTGATAATCTTTAAAACAAAATACTGTTTTTGGATAGAAATAGATAAAAACCATCTTTACCTACAGTACGGAATTGTTCGCATGCAATAAAGAGCTGCTTCGTCTTTGACAAGCGACAGAAGACTTCTGCAAGTTTTGTTTTCTACAATGGATTGTAGGTAAATATCTACTTAATCCAGTGCTCTTTTTAATGGTCTATCTTGCAAAATGTCCTATCACTACTTCATTGTGAGAATTTGCTGCAAACAATTCAGTGCATGAGTGAACTGAATCAAACTGAATTGTGAACAATTCATTTGACCGATTCGGTAAAAAGTGTGATTTGTTCGTGAATCTGGCAGAAATAGTTCTGATTCTAAACACCTGATCAAAAAGACACAACCTGACTGCTAAAATATTACCAGAGAAAATGATTCTTACAAAGTATACACGTAATAAGTAATGTTTAAGTAATGTTCTCTTGACAAACTTAATAGCTAAAGTTTTATTAGAGTTCTTTTTTCTATTATTTTTTTTGAGTTGTTTGGTCAACATTATTGATAACATCAATGATTAATCATTTTTAGCTAATATTTTTGTTGTCAAATAGTTGTCTGATCTCATATCACCTAATGTAAGGACCTGCAATAACACAGTTTGACAAGAAGCTCCACTGTAGCTTCTGGCTACAATCCAACAGAAGAAGACACGCTTATGAGAAGTGCAAAAAAAGCTGAACCAGTAGATTGTGGGTAAGTCATGTCTGTCATGTGTGAAGGCCCTGATATACTCACAGCGAAGTTCATTTTGGTTTTTTGTTTAAAAAGAAGTTAGATAAACAAACAGTGGTTTACTGTTAGCGAACATCTCGATACTTCTGAGAGCGGTGTTTAGATGAATATTTTAATATATGCCGCATGCTTTTCCCTTAATAACAAAATAAATACACAACAAAAATGACAACAGTGAGAAAACAGCGGTCAAAGAAAGCATCAGATCATAGAGATGTAGATGTTTGCAGGAGCTGTCGCGTTCAGTTATAATTACAATTGATTTTTTTCATTATTGTAATTATTATTATTATTCCTATAAAGCAACTCTATGTGTATATGAATATGAATAGAATATGTATGATTGCAGAAGCTGAATAATCAATCAAAGCTTGATTAATCATTCGTGATTATGTTTAATGTTCCCGAAAGCCTCTCTAGTCACATTTAGCCACTTGTTAGCAACCACCTTTTTTATGACACATACATTTTTTTAGAGGGTTTTGCTTATGTATTTCATGTCATAGAATAAAATATGAAAATAGTTTGAGCTTCTGTTAAACACAAAACTTATTTTAGACATTTGACTAAAAACCTATTGACTTCAGGACGCTGGTACGGGAAGTGCAAAAATGCAACTTATTTCTGGGTTTTATGACTCATTCCTGCAGCACTCTTGTCAACTAAATCATTAGAAATAACTAATGTAACACAATAAGCAATAAGCAAGGTATTTCACCTCGCTACAATAAAAAAAAAAAGAAAAAAAGAAAAAAGTAAAGGAAGTTTGGATATATTTCAAACTGATATTAAGAGGGGGGAAAATCAAATCTGATTAATTTAGCCTAGTCCACACCCTCCTGCGAATAATTGCAGCTCACACTTTGGAAAGCTCCGCTCTAGCAAATAAAATTATATAGTTTGATAACCAAAGAAAATTCCATGTTGTTAAGTTGGTCTGATTGGCTTTGACCTTTAGGAACCTTGCACTTTTAGACCTAAATGCCAGATGAGCTTATTGGCCACCACATGATAAGATTGTGGCACCAGCTCTCCTGAACTACAGTCCCAAACACAGTGACTTCATCTGACATCCAACTGTAGGAGACCAAAGATGATGTCAACCTTTGTTCTAAATGACAATAAAAAAGGTTTTCACATCATTGCATCCATTGAATGAATTGGATGTGACTGTTCATGTGTTCATATGCATGACACGTTAACTATCTGTGCCTTGTGAAACTGCTTCAAAATGCATTCAGCCTCACCTTTGCATTACCACAAGTGTTTTGCGAGTATGTGCAAGTGAATGTGTGTCTGTGTGTGCTGAATAAAGAAGCCAGACTTGGCTTGCTGCCTGTACTCCAATCTGCTGATGGCCCACTTGTGACGCCAAGGGAAGCGGGAGCCATTTTTAGCGATGAGGTCATCCTTAATTAAGCACCAAAGCAAGTCAGCTGAGTTTCTCCAATTCGTTATCTCCACTCATCCTGAAGGACACCCTTTTATCTCCTTTTAATTGAATCTCGCTTCAGACAAGCTGGCTTATCAACAAGCATCGGCACTCTGGGACGGTGCTCCACTCAAAGGAGACATCAGAATTGTTATGTAAACAAAAGGATAGCCCTCCACGGAGCTAAGGCTCGACCCCTCAGCAAAGGAGATGGGGAGCAGGAGGTGTCAGACAGTGACGGATTCCCGATAAGAAACCTGCTGTGACGGGAGGCTGAAATGGAGATGAGAATCAAAGATCGAATGTCCTACAGCGCGCCGTCTGACAGCGAAGCTGTGAGATGACATCATTGGCATGTGGCGGCTGGTTCCCCCCACCCATCCTGCAGACTCCCATTATGTGTCCGCAGCGAGGAACAGTGAGAGATACTCACACTCTGACACCCTTCTCGTCGTTAATTAGCGGATTTGGAAGAATCGTGCTTCTTCCGGGCTGCCGGATGAACAGGAACGCCAGCTCGCCCAAATTAAGAAACTCAGACCAACATGTGTGGTCTTGCGACTGCGAAATCCTGCTGCAGCACGAAGCGCCGTTGCCAGTCTATATGAGACAAGTGCGTTACGTCATGTGTCGGCGTTCATTATGCATGAAACTTTGGAATTGCATGAGATATCAGAAACTTCAAAAGCAGCTGGCATTGGATCATTGGAGCTAGTGGCAGATATGACAATGATCACCAAAAGAATAACCACAAATATTGCCACTAAAAAAGTAAGACATTATAGTATCCTGCCCTAAAATGTGATCTTTGTTTGAGAGCAAATGATTGTCTAAATATTGATCGTCATAAATGATTCAGGAATGAGATCTCCCTGATATCTGATATCCAAGACAGCAATGCGATAAAGTAGAGAGCGAATGACGACTTTTGATGAAGGAATCTCACGTCTCATTTGTAGTTTCATAAGATATCTTAATGTCAAGATACCAAATTCTGACATTTCTCCCAATCCATACACACAGCATTTTATAGTTTTTTATTCTTACTGTATTTCAAAGAGCATCTCTTTTGAGTCTGTTTGTATTTATCCTACACTCTCAGAAAAAAATAAAAAAAGGGTACAAAAGCTGTCACTAGTACTCCCGTTTTCTAAAGGCACACCTTTGTGCCTAAAGAGTTCATACTGGTACCTTAAAGGTACATATTGGTACCTAAAAGGTACAAAAAGGTACCGCCAAAGTGACAGCTTTTGTACCTTTTGTTCTGAGAGTGTATGGAAAACATATCAAAAGAGCTGAGATCTCCAACAGGCCTCCTGAGCTAGGAAAGAGCAAATGTTGAACAGTAATATTTTTGAAAAGAAAAGCATAAGTGTTACGTCATATTTCTGTTTGCTTTTGGAACATTTACAAGCTGCCGTTGTAAACCATTAAAACTGGTGGTGAAAATATAAAAATAATGCAAGACATTATAGTCCCCTGCCCTAAAATGTGAGCTTCACCTGACCTGATTCATTACAGTAACCAACTGACTAAACAATCATCATCGCAAACAATTCCAAAATGAGATCTCCCTGATATCCCCTAGACAGCAATAATATTAAATATAGAGTAAACTTTGCTTGATTAAGCAATTTCGCTTCTCTTTGATAGTTTAATAAGCGATCTCAACAACATCTTATACCATGCTCTGATTTGCCAAGATAGCAAAGTCTGCAAAAAAAAGTTTGAGATATCAGTTTGAATTCAAACACATCTCCTGAAAGCGCAAACACTGAGCAATGCAATTTTAGAAAAGAAAAGAAAATGTGTTAATGTCTGTTTGCGCTCTATTCGGCTATAGTCCACCATGTACGAATGCTTCTGGAAAATTCTAAAGCAGTTGGCCCTAAATCAAATGGACAAATGTGTTGGGAAATGAAGGAATCGGATGAGAAAGACAAATGTCACCTGCACAGCCAGTCAAGTCCTTTTAAGTCAGTTCCATTTCCAAAATGTGATTTTGAAAAGGGACTACGGTTCTCTGCCATCTCTGTTAAATTTTACAAGGTCAGAGCTAACAGACAGCAGTATCCATGACACATCTCACTTGGTTCCTCCAGCACTTCACAAGTCCTTGTCTGTGCAAGTGAGCTGTGCTTCAGCAAACGGATGCCATCTAGAGGTTTACAGCAGTTCTCTCTATGCAAAAATGCAACACTTTCCTTGTCGAAAGGCAACAACATTCCAATTGAAATGTCCAAACACTTCTTCACTGAAGAAAAACTCCCATTCATCCAGATTTGATAGGTCAGGTGACAAATCTATAACACTTTTTTTTTCTAATTTATACACAATAAACCCTATTTTTTGACAATGGTGAAGTTGTGTAAAATTCAAAATAATACCATCATGAGATGTTTGGTACATACTATGCCACTTTATTCCGCTGTCTGACCTAAGTGATGTTTTATTACAGAAAACTATTGCTCAAAATGCTCACGTAAGAAATTTTTTCTTGATTTGTTGATGTACTTCTATTTGAGTACTGTGTCCTTGAATTTGAGCTGATATTTTGCCTGACATTTATAACCCCTGCATCCTGGAAAGTGTCCATATTCATTTATTATTATTATTATTATTATTATTATTATTATTATTATGTCATTCTGTTGCCATTGCGCTGTAACTGTGCACAGGAAATAAGTGACACTTTTTTCCTCCTTAATGTAATAAAAAGTTGATTTTGGCTTGTCTAATGTTTTGACTGCATCCATGATGTATACATTCTGACTTTTAAGACAGCTAGTTTTACTTGTATTATGTGAAACTCCAAAAAGTAAATAAAATAAAATAATAATAATAATAATAATAATAATAATAATAATTTCCCTGCAGCAAGCAAATAAAAAAAAAATAATAAAAATGATAATAATAAAAATAATAATAATTTACCAGAAAACGCTGGCCCAAAAATTAAGAAACATACTGTTGATTCTAAATCAGGGATCAATATGACTTTAATATAAAGGTAACACTCTGTTCCACCACAATCTATTTTTTAATTCAAAGAAAAAGTCTTAAAGTGGAGACAGTAAAAGTACAGAAAACGAGTCTGGTCTTGTCGGAACCCATTAGAATTGGCTTGCAGTGTTGAACATGTAAAACCTTCCTCATCCTGCTGGGCGAATATGTGTCAGCCAGACTCAGGATGTTAACCTTATGGTAACGCGTGGTGACACATTGTTACCGAGAATCAGATTTTATGTGTACAAAATTGTGAGGAAAACAGCGTGTAATAAAGATGTTTATAGATGGCAAGACAAGAACATTCTGGCTTCCCAGCACTGGTCGGCACAAGCTAAACATTTTATTTAGTTTAATTTGTAAATGCAAAACATTTGTGGGCAGTGAGTCAACTGCTTTAGGTGAACACATTGGTTGGTTGTGATTTTTTTTTTTTTTTAATCACAACATGAGTTCGTCTATGGAGCCTAAAAGAGAGAAGGGTGTGTTTGGCCGTTTTTTTTTTTTTTTTTTTATGCTTCACTTTTTAACTTTTTAACTGTATGGTCTTTGTGGCCAAATATAAATATTACAGTCTAAGCACTGGTTTTAGAAAATGTTCAGATCTATACTGATTGTTCACTGCAGATGGGAACGTGGCCAAAGTCATGAATCGCAAGATAAATTTTTACTTATTTAACTCTTTGGAAAAGTTAGGCCAGCATCTTTAAACAGAACATTAAAAAAAAAGTCAAATTAGGATGGCAGCAGGGTTGCCAATTGCTACTCAAAACTAGCCTAAAACTAGCCCAATCACATTTTGAGCAGGGTTCCCCAGTAAAAAACACATTCTGTGGGGTAAAATACATGTTTTTCGCTGGGGATCCTCCAGTAAAATTCGCATTACAACCACGAACTTGGCAACACTGGATGGCAGGAAAACAATATGAAATATACATATATATATATATATATATATATATATATATATATATATATATATATATATACATATATATATACATATATATATATATACATATATATATATATATATATATATATACATATATGTATACATATATATATATATATATAGCCATCATATATATATATGGTATATATATATATATATATAGATATATATATATATATATATATATACATATATATATACATATATTTCCTGCTGGTATTATCCTGCTGGAAGTAGCCATCAGAGGATGGGTACATGGTGGTCATAAAGGGATGGACATGGTCAGAAACAATGCTCAGGTAGGCCGTGGCATGTAAACGATGCCCAATTGGCACTAAGGGGCCCTAAAGTGTGCCAAGAAAACACATCCCCACACCATTACACCACCACCACCAGCCTGCACAGTGGTAACAAGAGCATATTGTGAAATACTCAGACCGGCCCGTCTGGCACCAACAACCATGCAACGCTCAAAATTGCTTTAAATCACCTTTCTTTTCCCATTCTGACATTCAGTTTGGAGTTCAGGAGATTGTCTTGACCAGGACCACACCCCTTAATGCATTGAAGCAACTGCCATGTGATTGGTTGATTAGATAATTGCATTAATGAGAAATTTAACAGGTGTTCCTAATAATCATTTAGGTGAGTGTACTTTCATTGTATTTATGTGTCAATTTCCCTTAAGTAACCACATAAAAAATGGCTAATCTCAACCCCGCTCTCCCTATAAGAATTAGACGTTTAATTTAATATTTTACAGCATAAATCTATATTATATACTAATAAACGACTAATTTAAAACATTTATATTATTATTTTTAAAATGTTTATAGGCCTACTATTAATATGGTTTTAATAAAATATTCTAAATATGATGAGTTATAGATTACTAGTACCAAGACAAGTGATTATAATGGGAAATACACTTAATTACAAGAATTAAAATGTGAAAAACTGCAAAATATTCTATGATTTACCTGCTGGCTTGTTGGAGCTTTGAATTCATGTTTACAATGTTGAACTGCTTTTAGCAGCCTCCCTTCGCTCTTTCTCTCTGTCTTCTTTTTTGTGAAGGCATTGGATTTTTTTTTTTTTTTTTTTTTTTTTGTCTACAAAGTGTGCCAACAACAGCAAATTTTCTGTTATACATATTAAATCTGATCTGGTACAATAATTTGATCAGACATTCTAATTCTAAGAACGTGGATATTTTGTTGTTAGCACTTTTAGAAGGGCAAATCATCACCGACAGAAATACAAAAACAAACTACCAAATTACTATCATCCACTGACTGTAATGTGGATTGTAATGCATCTACCTGTTAATGAATGAGCTTTGGAACTGTGGTCTCCATTCTCCAGAAAGTGGCAATTGATTGTGAGTGATGCTGCGGAGAGGCAGGAAAACACGGTGCGGATGAGCGTAATCAGTGGATCTTTAGCAGAGCGGGAACAGAACGTTTTGAGCTCAGGTGATGGTGGGGGAGGGTTGGTGAGGGGGCACCTCAGCTGATGAGGGCAAAGGGGCAGTGGCTCTAGCCACTGGGCCACCCCCCTGTGCATGGCCCTGGTCGTGAAAGTGTGGTGTGAAAATGAAACGCCAAAGGAAGAACCAGTATTGGTAGGATTTTGCCCCTAAAAGGCAGCTTCAGGAACTTCCTATGATGAGGAAGGATGGAGTGTGCATCTTTTAGATCGATTGTGACACACCAGTCCTCGGACTTAATCTGTGACACAACCTGTTTGAGTGTGAGCATGCTGAACTTCAGTTCCCTGGCTGAGCGGTTCAAAAGACGCAGATCTAAAATAGGACACAACTCTTCATCCTTCCTCGAAACAGTGAAGTACCAGCTGTAGGACCCGAACTCTGTTACGTGAGGAGGGGCCAGCTCGATTGCCTCCATCCTCAGAGAGTGTTTACTTCTGTTCCATTACCAGAGCCTGCTCAGGACCCACCTGAGTGGGGGTAACTTGGCAGTCTGCAGATGGCTCAACGGATTATTATCCGTAAACACTATAAATTTGTGACCTAACAAATAGTCACGAAACTTATCTGTGACTGCCCATTTTAATGCCAACAGCTCTAGCTTCATGGCACTATTATTCTCCATGTTCCGCTCGGATGGCCTTAACCCACGACTTGCATATGCAATCGGTCTTCTTCCATCTTTCCCTTCTTGGGACAATATTGCTCCCAACCCATGATGGCTAGCATCAATTTCCAAATAGAAGGGCTTTGTAAAATCTGCATAACCAAGTACCGGGGCAGTAACTAGCTTCTCTTTTAATACCTGTAAAGCCGATTCACACTCAGAACCCCACAGTTCACCAAGTGGCACTCTAGTGGTCTTTGATTTACCTGCCTTTGGTGTAGCCAATGCAGCAAGGGCATGCAGGGGTGCTGCCAGCTGAGAAAAATTTTTCACAAATCGCCTGTAATATCCGGCAAAACCCAAAAAAGATCTAAGTTCTGTTACTGTACCTGGTCGTGCCCATTGGGCTACTGCCCGGGTTTTCTCAGGATCTGTTGCAAATACCCGAGAAAATTCTAAATTTTTCTAATTTGTGTTTTTGTGCTTAAAAAGCGAACATTTACTCCATTTCACTTTTAGGCCACACTCCCTAAAACGTGAAAGAACTAACCTAAGACGACTAAGATGTTGTTCAAAAGATGACGAGAACACAACCACATCATCTAAATAGAGAAGCAAAGACTGAAAGTGCTGATCACCTAAAATTCTCTCCATAAGTCGCTGAAATGTTCCGGGTGCGTTGCAACTGTACCTGGTCGTGCCCTTTGGGTTATTGAGAGGGTTTTGTGTGGATATGTTAGTCTTTTGTCTGTCCTTCTCAGCAACCTCCACTTGATTATAACCACTAGCGAGGTCCAAAGTTGAAAACCACTGGGCCCCGCTAAGCGCATCAAGTGACTCCTCTATCCTAGGGAGTGGATATGCATCTTTTCTTGTCTTTAAATTTAACTGTCGGTAGTCAACACACATCCGCATATTGGCATTTTTTTTTCTTAACAATAACCAAAGGTGAGGAATACGGACTACAGCTCTCACTAATAATACCTTGCTCCAAAAGCTGTCTAATATGATCCTTCACCTCTTCATATTGGCTTGGTGGAAGACGGCGATAACGCTGACGAACTGCGACATCATCAGTGACTGGTATCTCATGCTGTATAATTGAGGTGCGCCCAAAATCATTATCACTAAAAGCAAACACATCAGCATAATTATTCAGTAATGCTTTAACCTGAACTATCTGCTGATGTTCCAGAAAAGGGCATTCAAATT
Source organism: Cyprinus carpio (assembly GCF_018340385.1). Classification (NCBI taxonomy): domain Eukaryota; kingdom Metazoa; phylum Chordata; class Actinopteri; order Cypriniformes; family Cyprinidae; genus Cyprinus; species Cyprinus carpio. The sequence continues at coordinate 38,402,295 of NC_056576.1, forward strand.
GAAAATCGTGTGTAGAGCTAGATCCAGCCTCTTGACTCAAAACCAAAGCCTCTTCTGAACCTAATGAAATCTGAACCTCCCCAGGACATATATTCTGAAATGAAATAGACTTTGAACCTCCTGCTACTACCTCAGCTACATGCAAGCGTGCCAGGCGTGTATGAGGGGCCAAATTGATATCTAAAGCACCAGCATTTACAATAGGAACAGCTAACTGGCCGCCCTGCACCTTCACCAAACCTGGAGATACCATTAGGGACCCAGGTAAAATCCCTTCATCTACCTCTAACCCTTCCACCAAAGCGATATAATCTGAACCATGAGTGTTCTGGAAACCTGTAGCAGGAACCAAACACATAGAACCTGCAGGTACCAGTACAGGTGAAGGGGCCATCACTTTTGCAAAGCCCTGGTACACTTGAGCACATTGTCCAGGTGACATTACATTAAAGGGATCAGACAAAATTTCACTGCAATCTTTTATTATATTCATGCCCACCAATCCTGGAACAGTTTTTCTCTTCAGTTTTGTAATGGGGTCCGTTGGATCTCTCACCACCAAAACGCCACGCTGTGGCAAGACCTTATCCATAATTTTAACATCAAGTTCCAAATAACCCAAATACGGTATAGAAAGGCCATTTGCTGCTTTTAAAGACAACCACCCACATTCTTTTAGAACATCCTCCCCTCTGCACTCAAAATGTTCTTTAAAAAAACTCTCAGTTATGATGGTGACCATAGAGCCTGTATCTATCATAGATGGAACACATACTCCCCCCATATACACATCCATAACTGGAGTAGGTCCTGTAAGTGCATGGAATACTTTTTCCCATGAATGGGTGAAATCACCTGAGCCCAACTGTTCCCTTCCTGTAGTCTGGCTCTTAACTACAGAGGGAATTCGTTTCCCTGTTGCATAGTAGTTTGGACAACTGTCCCCCTAGCAACCTCAGATGGGGTTAATTGGTGACCATCGTCACCGACAGTACTGACATTTGAACAAAAACGTGCAATATGCCCTACTCCCTGACATCTAAAACAAATAGGTCTTCCTGCTGAATCATACCTGGGTTCCTGTCTTGGCCTACGCCCACGCCTCCCTTCAGAAACTTGAAGTCGTGCTACCTGCTGTGCAAGCCCCTCTAATTTCTCCTCCTGCTTCCTCATTGCATCTCTAAGTTCCAGAAGAAAAGAATCAGGATTAACGGACTTATTTGTTGTAGTAATACCAGAGCATTCAACTGCTGCATCTTCTGGTGCTAAATTATAGGAAGCTCTATCAGGCACATTATCTTCTTCCCAAAACAGCATAGATTCTCTCCGCAACGCTGAGAATTTTATATTTGGGTCTTGTCTAATTAATCGTTTTAATTCTCGACAAAGTAAGGGTTCTCTTACGTTCTCTGCGAACTGATTTCTTATTGTCTGCTCCCCACACAACTCCACTCCTCCATTACAACGATTTATATCCCCTGCCAAAGATAACAGTGAATGAGAAAATTCCCGCAACCCCTCACCTGCCTTCTGTTTTCTGTCAAAAAAACGCTTTTGAGAAGCAGTCAGAGAATAGGGATGGCCATACGCCTCCTTTAAAACCTCTAGAATCAATGTAGGGCTCCTGCGTACCTCAGGTGTGCTATATCTTATCTCCTGTTTAGCTCCCCCCTCCAGATGATCATACAGAAATGCTGCCTGTTCTCTTTCTCTATATTGTCGATAATTCATAGAGTTCTGCACTTCGTCAATCCAATCATAATAGGAGATAGTACCTGGATCACCAGAAAATATTACCATCTTTTTATCTTTAGGCATATAAATCACTTCAACAGATGTCGTAACTTTACTTTTGCATCTTTTTATCTTTAGGCATATAAATCACTTCAACATCGGAAGGGGAATGTGAAGTTTCCATAGGATCTGTTGTTGTTACTTGTTGTAACTGGGCAGTCAATGCTTCATTCTGTTGTTTAAGTTCATCCATCGCTGCTTTGCTGCCCTTATCCAGTCTTTCCCGCAACGCAGCAAGCTCTTGCTCCATCGTTTGGTAGTTAGTCATACAACAACAGTCTTTATATCCAAAGCAGTTTCACTAAAGTCTCTTGTTCCACACTCCTCGACTCTTCAGCCTATGTCACTGTTTTGAAACCTCACCTTACTCTACATCAACTTGCTACCAAATAAAAGATCCTGTTCGTGACGCCAAACTGTAAAGCCTATCAATGTCAAGCAATAAACTTCTCCACTTAATCATCCAGGTAACCGAAATTTATTAACAACTCATCAAAAGTTCTCAAACACAAATAGGCTTAGCTGGTAGCAAGTTGATACCATAAGGGTTCAACAACCCCCAATATCTCACGTGTAAATGTGCAATACTTTACACCAGACAAAAACAGTAATTCAAAACAGTAATTCAAAACAGTGACACAGGCCAGCTCCTAAAACAGAGCCAGAAAGACACCCTCCTTATTGTGCTAAAACATTCAAAATAATTTTTAAAAACACCATACATCAAATAACATGAATACAAAAATACACATTCCAATACAACACAATATAAAACAAACATACACTTCAACCATACAGTATATATCACATACCTAGTACCAGCTAGACAAGAATTTTCCCAACTCTGGCACAAACCATCATTGCCATCTGCACAAAACATTTAAATGCACATGATTATACACAATATCACACTTTTAAAAAGTATTACATCCAACGTTGTCACATACCTAACAACAGCTACGACAACTGTTTTCCCAAGCTGGCACAAACCATCATTGCAGTCTCCAAGCAAGAAATCACCACCACTCATCTGGCAATCAGCATGCACCTGTCATTACTCCAAGAAGCTAATGCCATCCCATTCATAAAGGACACGTAGGCTAGAAACTACCGTACTCACCCTACCAAACAGGACTACCATAAATACTATAGTGTTTGTAGCCATTACACTAGAACACTGGCAGGATTGGCAGACTGATCTCCTGAGGGCACTGAGGTAATGTGGTGTACACCGCTCTTCCCCAGAAGGGCCTGCCCTCTGAGGTCCTGAGCCACAGCATCAGGATTCTCATAGCTGAAATCTCCTATTGAAAACTACGGCCCTCAGACCCACATCGTTTGCTAGGAAGACTAGACCAAAGCCTGCCCGGGGACCCTGGTAGACCAATCTCCTGAGGGCACTGAGGAGAGATGGGTACCGTGTAATGCGGTGTACACTGCTCTTCCCCAGAGGGAGCTGGCCCTCAGAAATCCTATAGGCCTTAGACGTCAGGACGTTTTAGACGAAGACTATCCGGTGAGAATGACGGTCTGCAGAACCACCTTCTGCTAGAAGCCTTTGGCCTAGGAGTGCCACTCTGACTCTAGATCCAGAATGAGGAGCTGGAACACGGTAGATTGGGACTGCTCCCGCCCAGCAGCCCCTGCTGACCACCTCAACCTCCTCAGAGGAAGGGAGGTAGACATGTGCTCTTACTCGAGAAATTTTTATCCCAAGAGCCCCTTTACTGTATATCTAACTTTTCATAGACAGATATATACTTCATTTTATTCTTCAAAATTAAATACAATCAAACAACCAGACGAGTAAACACAGGCAATTTGATTATATCTAGAGTATCAAAGTCAACTGTGGGTGGCAGATCCTTTTCCTATTTAAAATCCATTAAAGGATTTTTAGGCTGCATTAATTAGGTAAACTAGAACCGGAAACACTTCCCATACCACCCAATGTACTTGCTACATCGTTAGAAGAATGGCATCTACTCTAATATTAGTCTGTTTCTCTCTTATTCCGAAGTCACAGTAGCCACCAGATCCAGTCTGTATCCAGGTCAGATGGTCACTGCAGTCACCCAGATCCAGTATGTATCCAGGCCAGATGGTGGATCAGCACCTTGAAATGACCTCTACAGCCCTGAAAGACAGCGGAGACTAGGACAGATCCCCTGTAAAGACCTTGTCTCAGACGACCACCGGGACAAGAGCACAGGAACCAGCTGAGTCCTCTGCACAATCTGACTTTGCTGCAGCCTAGATTTTAATTGCTGGTTTGGTCTGGCCAGAGGAGAACTGGCCCCCGACTGAGCCTGGTTTCTCCCAGGGCTTTTTCTCCATTCTGTCACCGATGGAGTTTTGGTTCCTATTTAATGCTGTAAAGTGCTTTGACACAATCTGTAGAAGTTGGAGAGCGTGTCTGAAAGGTTTCCCATTTGATGTGTTTGAATAGATGTTCTGCATCTAAGTAAATGCAACTCTTATCAAAAACAAAAAGGGAGACAGAAGCAGCAGTTGTGTGTGGGGTGGCCAACCCTAGCTCCGCCCCTGCATTAAATATTTTTAATTTGTTAAACTGAGAAAAAAATAATAATAATTGCCTGCATTAAAGCAACACTATGTAGTTTTTCGACCTACAAATAATGTCTCTAAAATTATTTCAGTGGTAGAACACCTCTTAACTGGACGAATTCTACTACTGCTTCTACCTGAGCAGCCTCCTAGCCGCTAGAACCACACTCTGTAAGTTTTGTGTTCGGTACACACAGCCCCACCCATAGCTGCCAGCGGAAGAATGCGACCTGCTTTATAGCATATGTCACATATTTTACTTGTAGCCTGGGTCGAGTTAGCCAACAGCTAACTATAAGACAAAATTATCTAATAGCATATGCAAGTCTCAAAACCAACGTCATGGCAGAGCCAGCAAAGAAACCAAAAATGGATTTGTTGGAGGAAGCGAAGAAAAAAAGAGAGAGAGTGATCGGACATGAGCCCAAACACAAATCAATATCAGATTGGCTTACACTCACTGTGGCGCGAGCTGTACTATGTGTGTCCAAAAGATCTAAAAACTAATTCCCCAGTCGAACGGCTATTCAAATAAAGAGGCTCTGTTACTTTACAGCCTTATAAACTTATGACATAGAAGTTTATAAGGCTGTATGACGTAGACTTATGACTTATGTCCGATGTATAGGCTATTATGGAGATTATGGCTACATGATTATGCAGACACCATTTTATTATATTATACAAATTTCACCCTTTGCAAATGAACTATGTGAGCAAAAAAACTAGGCAAACATACTACCGTTCTTTTTGTCATTGTAGTTTTCAATTCTGGAGTAACAATAAATAAAAATATGTAATGATATTTGTAGAACATAGTGTAACAAAGGCTATTTTACCTGGACATGGTTTCCAAACAAGGTTTCTCCATTCGCTGGTTCTGTCAGCTTAGTCAACAAATGAAAGTGTATGTTGGTGCCCACGGGCAAGCTTATACAGCGACAGTATTTACGACACTGGTAACAGACAATTGCACTTATCAACCACAAAGTTACATGGTGTTGCTTTAATGAGCTAATTTTGACAGCTCTAATTAGTTTATTTATGACATCATTGCAAAGGGAAAATCAGGGGCACCAATTTATTGCATTTTTTTTTTCATTGGAAAACAAAAAACAAAACAATACCAGAAATTTGCATTAAGAAAGTTGATTTAAATATAGGGATGCACCGAATCCAGATTTTCTGGGTTTGGCCGAATACCGAATCCACTGTGTAAGATTCGTCCGAATCCAATACCGAATACCGAATCCTACTCGCATCCTTATTCCATTAACAAAGTAAAACACATTAATGAAGTAAACAACGTCCACAGCAGTGTATTTTTCATTTTATTTTATTTTAACTGCAAAGCTAGTAATGGTCGTCTGGTTAGCACACGTTTTTAGCTGTGACTGTCCTTCCTCTGCCGTACCTGAAGTTGCTGCATTTTGGCTGCTGTCTGTAGATTCCTTCATGCACAACTCGTATTCTTTTGGATGTTTTTGACGCAAATGTTTTAACAGCGGTGATGTTGTGTACCGCTTAGGTTCCTTGCCACCGAAAGACAAATCGGCATTGCAAATTGAACATTTCCTTCTTTTGGTTGAAAGTACTGCCAAACAAAACTTTTTTTTGCTTACGAGTTCCATTTTCAGATTCTCACAGCCTAATACATTCGAACGGTCCACATGTAAACACCTTCACGTAATCAACGGCCGTGTGATGTCAACCAGTGTAGCGCAAGTCTAGGGTTCGGTTCTGTGGAAAAAAAATCTAAGGTTCGGCCGAATCCGAATCCGAATCCGAATCCTTGATTCGGTGCATCCCTACTTAAATATTTGTTTAGCTAGTAAATATTTTGTCCTCGTTGACCTTAATAGCATTTTATTTTCCCGGGTATCCTGTCTTAAACTGCCAAATTTCCTCCTTGAAGAATTCCAGATGTCTCCCATTATTCCACAAATCCGCTTATTTCATATCAAAACAGTTGATCCCTTTGTTGTAAAACAAAGAGTGTATTTTTTTCTCAGATTTTACAGAATGTGATACATGATCCAAAAGATGTTTGAACCTATGAAAAAAGAGCCCCTGTCAGTGTGTCTTTCTCCTTTGATTATGGTCACCATCTGATAATCACAGGATAGAAAATGAGCATGTTGTCATCACCAGGTTTTCTTAGGGGCTTCCACACGGAGCAGTGCTTTCATAGTTTGGTTAATATGATATGAAAGTGGTTGTTTTCTAAGTCCACTCATGGCCTGTGGTCTGGGGTGTGTGGAAGTGAAACGCTCTTGATGACATATGATTTGCAGAATTGTTTGCTTATGGTTTATGTCTCTCATGCAGTGCTTTCCTCTTAATTATTTACATTTACATTTATGCATTTACCAGACACTTTTATCCAAAGTGACTAACAGTGCATTCAGGCTATACATTTTTTATTTTTTTTTATATACCCGTATGTGTGTTCCCTGAATTGAACCCACAACTTTTTGTACTGCTAACGCAATGCTCTACCACTGAGCACAGGAATTATATCATCATAGTGCCCTATGACTGACTGATTTTTCATTTTTTTTAAAAATGTATTTTATAAATTTTTTTGTGTCTGATTTAATTTTTTTGGATTTATAAAAATGTATTATCAAAAATGCTGACAATCAAATGAAAAAAAAAAACATCAACAATTTACATTACTACTACTACTACTACTACTACTACTACTACAACTATGAAAAGTGCATTTTATTGTACAAGAGCAATATATTTCTGTCAATTTCTTAAAGCTAAACTTTTATTTTGACATGTAATGAAGACCTTTGAAAAACTTGCAGCGCTAATTCACACAGAGACACGCAGAACATGCAGACTTTATATTGCAAAATCTTATTGCTCTTTAATACGCACAGATCTGTAAACAGTCTGTTATTTGGTTTCATTTATATACCATTTTTATAAATTGCACAGCACTTTGATACAACATTTGTTGTTTTTAGAAGTGCTTTATAAATAAACTTAAATGTGACACTGGTATTGTTCTGTTACATACCGAACGTTTGAACGCACGGTTCAGACCCAAATAGTACAATGGGACAATCAAACTCTGTTTCGGACCAAGCAGTTAGATGACATGTAAAAACAGCCTCACATGACCAACACAACATGAGATGACCAGATGATCTCAGGTCTGATGACTCTAATCTCTTGAGGGTGTAATCCTGCAGTCAATCTCTCTAACTGATCAGAGTCTGTCGATCAGAATCAAAGACGTCACACCATCTGTCCCCCTGCCAGGAATTGTCTTCATCTCCTGCTTTCACTCATCAGCACTCCTCCTTCTGCTGGGTGGATTTCTTGCGATGACTAAACCTGGCCTGTTCAACCTTAACATTTCGTCTCTCCTCTTTTATTAGATTCCTGTCACCTAAACTCTGACTCACAAGCCATGACTCGGACAGACAGCTACAGGTCACTGCCAGTCACACAGACTGTTAGTAACCTGTCTCCCTTCCCTCTTCTTCATCTCCCTCTGCTCCTGTTACCCTGAAATCATTGTGCCATGGAAGCTTAACCAGATTTGAACAGATCAACAAGACAATCAGTTATGTATTCAGACTCTGACCGCAGGCTACGAGGACAACATCATTGTAGAGCCCAGACTGAACTGCAATTTCCCAGCACTGGGAAATTAGATTTCTAAATTGACCACAGGCATAAGAATGGTACATTCACATCTTAATGATTGGAAGCATCTCACAAGATTGGACAAGATCCATTAGGCCAAAAGAGAGTGAAATTTAAGAAGAAGAAAAAACAAAAAACCCTTCTATGAGCAACTCTCTATCAGGTTGAGTAGAAAAACACATAATGCCAAGAAATTAACTGTATTGTTCACATCAATAAACTAATGTACCCTACTGGTCAAAAGTTTAGAAAAATTTACATTTTTAATGCTTTTGAAAGAAGTGCCTTTTGCTCACCAGGCTGTTTTTATTTGATTAAAATGCAGGGAAAAGTAATAAAAAAGTAATATGGTAAACTAAACTAACATAATTATTTTCTACTTTAATATATTTTAAAATGCAATTAATTCATGTGATGGCAAAGCTGTGATTCATTTTATTATTATTATTATTATTATTATTATTATTATTATTATTATTATTATTATTATTATTATTTGATTTGTTATTTAAATTAAATTTTATATATATATATATTTTTTATTTTAATTGTTTTATTTGATGATAAAACTCAATATGATTGAGTTTGATGAATAAAAAGTAAAAGAAAAAAACAGCATTAATTTCAAAGATTTTTTTTTTTTTTTTTTTGTAACATTAATATGTCTTTACTGTCACGTCTTTGTTACATTTTTACCAACATTTTTGAATGGAAATGTATCAGTTCTGACACAAATATTAAGCAGCAAAAACTGTTTTTAACATTGAAAATAATCAGAAATGTTTATTAAGATGTTTATTAGAGAATCATATGATGTAATTGTAGGATGTAGTTGTGGTGTTGAGTATTGATGTTTTGATCACAGGAATAATTTTTTAATATTTACAGTGTATTTGAAAAGAAAACAGCTATTTTAAATATTAATGATATTTCACAATTTTATTTATTTATTTATTTTTTAATTATCAAATAAATGAAGCCTTTGTGATCAGAAGAGACTTCTTTCAAACAATCTTCTAAACAATCTTAATTATTCCAAACTTTTGACCAGCAACGTAGTTCCCCTAGCATTTTAAAAAGTTGTTTTTGCACAGACTTAATTACAATTATGTGAAGCAGGCGTTCTTCTCTGTAATATTGTTCATAAGCCTGCGACTAGCACTTACCTGTGTAGATTTCTGCCTCCGATGGGTCCTCTACTCGCTTGTGTTGAATGATGTAATCTGAAACCTTGTAGCCAATCAGGGGTTCCACGTCGATCCATTCCAGCGCCACCATCGTACTGGAGGGTTCCAGGTGTGGAGCCAGTCTCAATCTGGGAAAATATAGACAAGTCAGCATTGTGTGTGTGTTAGAAGGATTTGACAGAATGCCTCCATTCCAAAACCCACTGAGCTGCCTAAGCAGGAGGCATTTTAAGGAACCATAGATGTGACACTGAAGCAAAGGCTATTTGAAACAGTAGGCAGAATACTTAAGACACCTTGAGGAATTCACTAAGAATGAATTGCGACACAAGCTCTCTGCCCTCATTTCTGACAACGACACGAATATGGTTGTAAAATCTGTGCTGAACATAATTTGCATGGAGCAGTTTGGATATTTTGGGCTGGAAATTTGATGATTATTCCATTTACAAAAAAATAATTGTCTGAATCACAAAATCGTCCACTTTTCTTTTTCCTTTTTATTTTTTATTTTTTGAACTACCTTTTAAACATTGTGCAGATTTTATTATTATTATTATTATTATTATTAATATAAATAATTTATTTATTTATTCATCAAGGACGCATTAAGTGATCAAAAGTGACAGTAAAGACATTTATAATCTTACAAAAAATGCTGTTCTTTTTCAAAAAAAAAATCCTGAAGAAAAAAAAAGTATTATTTTTCACAAAAAAAAAAAAAAAAAAAAAAATATATATATATATATGAATATATATATTTATATATGAAACCGCACAACTGTTTTCAACATTAATTATAATCTGAAATGTTTCTTGTGCAACAGATCAGCATATCAGAATGACTTCTCAAGGCTCATGTGAAACTGAAGACTGGAGCAATGATGCTGAAAATTCAGCTTTAATCACAGAAATAAAATACATTTTACAATATATCTCACAATATTACTGTTTTGCTGTATTTTCGATCAGATCAATATAGCCTTTGTGAGCAGAAGAAACTTCTTTAAAGATATTTTGTATATTTCATTATGTGACTCAGCATTTAATGTAATGCACATACTGACTGAGTCACCAAACAATTGCCTTGATGAGACGCTGCCTCACAATTTGGCAGTGGACATGAGGCATATTTGGCAGCATCATATGTCTAGGATGCCTTAATATGTGCCAAAAAGTGGTGCCAGGAATCAAGCATTGCATAAAGATGCTTGCAGGTGGGGGTAACTTACACGGGCCGCCGCAGGGGGCTACAGTTGGGAAGCCCGTCTTTGCCAAGTGCCGTCAGGTCACAGCGGCACCAGTTCTCGATGACATCACCCTTCCCTGCACACCAGTATGAGCTCATCGTGGCACTTTTGAAGGCCTGCAAAATAAACGGCACAGGTGAGAAAAATGCAATTATCTCCACGATCAAACATCCTTCTGCTGTACTCGATGAGTCACCAACACGCTCTGCCACCTCCACTCGAAAAGTTGTGTATCTCTGTGAACTTAGGCAGGCTAAGGCCATCTCAGGCCATTTTGTACAGACAAGATCCTGCCAAGATTTAATTGGAAACTGTCCCAAAAAAGGTCAGGCCACATGTGAATGTCAAGAGACTCCGTCTCTGGGGCAATAATAAGACAAGCGTGGGCGGGGCAGAGAAAGAGGAGCAACTGAGACACAGCTGAGGGACGGGACGCAGCAAGACAAGACGAGAGCCACCTTTCCACTATTACCGACAGACAGGAAGTCATTCTCTTCCAGTGAAGAGTAGTCCAGGAGCTGCGTTGAGTACTGACTATCTGTCGACCAGCTGAAGTGAACTCTGCATGTTTGGTGATTAGATGAACTGCTTTGGATGTTTCTGCTTCAGTTGAATGCATTGTGTCCGGTGTGTGATCTGTCAGTTGTCCAAGCCGTGACGCAGCGTTGCACTTCTCGTCTGGTGTGCGACCACCATATTTTGTTATTTTGATTAGATAATCATCAAGTGTTCTAAAATAGAAGCAAATAAACTGTGAAAGAATGCAAACAAAATGCATATGTACAGTGTTGGGGAAAGTTACTTTCAAAAGTAATGCCTTACAATATTTCTTTATCTTGAATGAAAGTAGGTAATTTTGTTTTTTAGTTGCTTTTTGTTGAAAGTAATGCGTTACATTACTTTTACGTTACTTTCACATTACTTTTTAAATATGAGCAGGGCTTGATTGTTTTTAATATAAGAAGTTCTATTTATAGCAAATGTAAAAGCCCTTTCACACCAGAAAGTGTAATGAATAAACCTCAGGCTGAAGGAAAAGTAAATTCACGTCTGTACAGTAGAACTCAGGAGAAAAAGTTGTGAAAAGAACACAGAAAAAAGAAATATATATATGAAGCACAATTGTTAATCTAAAGTAATTTTTGCTTATTAGTATGGTTAAACCAATATGGGGACAGGAGATGTGTCAGTGAATAAATGGGAAAACAAAGTAACTGGCGTTACTTTTATGAAAAAGCAATGTGTTACTTTACTAGTTACTTGAAAAAAGTAATCTGATTACGTAACTCGTGTCATTTGTAATGTGTCACCCCCAACACTGCATATGTATGTCATTTCAATGCTCTGGCCTTTAAATGCCACATTTAAAGATGGACATCTTTAGGCATGACTGTTTAGATTAATGTGAAAGAAAAAAAAAAACAAAAAAAACAATGGGGGACTTAACTCTTTCCTCGCAATTAAGGTAATTTTCTGTCAATTATGAGACAACGCTTCCCTGCCACAGACTGAATTTTCTGGCTTTCCATGTTTTATACAGTGGGAGACACTATTACACATCTTCTGAAAGAGTACTGAATCTCTGGATTAAAACAAGTGAAGAAGCAGAAACAAGCGATTGCACATGTAGGCAGATGCATTTGTAAAATAATGGAATCATTAAACATTAAACAGCACATAAGTCAAAACTACCTAACATTACTGAATGAAATGGTGACTCAGGAAGTGGTTTGGATCTGTGTTTCATCTGTGTTTTGATCATCGATCCAAATCTGATCCAGACGTAGGCAAAATAAAACTTTCAAAAGGTAATAAAAAAAGAATGCATGAAGCTAGAGTATATATATATATATATATACACACACATACAAACATACATACAGAAGCACAGGCTCTGTTCTTACTTTTGACATATTGCATGTTCAGATATGCATACAACAACATATTGTATTTTTTACAGTGAATTTCTTGCAAAAAAAACGTTATAAAAAAAAAAAAAAAAAACAAACAAAAAAGTGGAGCAGGAGACCAGCAGTCAGAAAATTCAGCCTTCCTTACAGGCAGCAGAAGCCGCCCCTCTCCCTGATAGCATCAGCAGGTTTCTGGCTGCCAGACCTCACCCCATATTTATGCACAGGCAACTCTCTTTAAACGGTCTTGATGAATGAGACGTTATTACAACGGCAGAGAGATGGAGGGGAAAGACTGCAATCCATTGCTGTATAATGACCTGCATGAGAGATGCTTGGCAGAGGCACAGAGTTGTGGAAGTCAAAACAGAGAGTGAATGGAGAGGTGCGAGGGTGGGGTGGCCAGATTGACCCAAATCACGGATATACTATATATATTATGATACAGCTGTTTTGACAGGAAACTCCATAAAAATGCTTTATATATTCAATAACCATTTGATAAGCACTATTTTGGGATAATCCACTGAACTTTATTATTATTATTATTATAAATATATATATATATATATATATATTTTTTTTTTGGTAGTAGTAGTAATATAGCAGTATAGTAATTTTGTCTGTTTTCCAATATGAATATCTAAACATTCAAGGTACATTTACTTAAGAAGCAAAATGACTTGATATATTAAGTCTTGTTTTCTGAGAAATTGTACCAAAACGAAGTTTATGCTTGAAACTAGATGAAAATAGAAAGAAAGAAAGAAAGAAAGAAAGAAAGAAAGAAAATAGTGTTTTTCTTAACCAAATGACATTTATTAAGCATGAACTTCATTTTGATCTTTTTTATGTATTTATTTATTTATGAATTTATGTATTTTTTTTTTTTTTTTTTTTTTAGAAAACAAGACTTCAAGTCATTTTGCTTCTCAAGTAAATGTATCTTGATTTAAGAATTGCTAGATATTTGTAGGGGAAATCAAAACAAACATAGTAAGGAAAGTAAGAAAATCCTTGTTTCCTTTTTTGTACTGTATGCATGGCATTTATTGTAATAATGCACGAGATAATATGCTGGAAGTAACCCTTAAGTAAGGAGAGAAACCAGTGATTAAAAGAGAAAGCTTTTCCACAGAAACATAAGGCATGGACAGTAAAATAATGTCAAACAACAGTCTGACAAACCCACAGAAGTGCAGCATAAAACTAGTTAACAAAATATTTGGACATGAAGGAAGGGCACATTTTGTTGTGCGTGTTGGCTATGAATCCAAGAGTCACTTTCCTTCATGTCAGATCATGCATTCCCAGCCAACACTACAAATGTGCCGCTTGAAAGAAAGAAAACTGAAGGTTTAACAAATATGCACATTAGTGTGGCATTCAGCAATTTGCGAAAAGTGTTAAAAAAGATTCTGCAAATGGGAAACAGATGATCTGAAAACATGTAATATTAGTGCTGATGAGAGCAGCCCCGCTCATGGACAAACACAAAGCCGCAAACGTGCACACACATTTACCTCCAGCGGTTTCCTAGAAAAAGCATGCTTGACTGCTCAACTGCACATGTGAAAAATAGACAAACCGATTATGGCTATGTTTATGTATGCAGAGTAACCTAAGCCTAAGTAAACAGGGAGGGTAATTAGGGGCGTGTGTGTGTTATGAGGGGGACTCTAATGGAGGTCCGACAGAAAGGGTGTATGACGGGGAACCCTAAAGACCCTAATATACTGACAGCAAAGTTTTTTGTTGTTGTTGTTATTCACTTAACAGTAAAAGGAAGTTTGAAATACCTGAGCAGCCATTCACTGTTAGTGAAAATCCTGAAGCTGCCCATGCTGCTGCAAGTGAAGTTTACATGAATATGTTAATATATGCTGCTCACTTCCCTCTCAAAAACAAACTAAACACACAACAAAAATGACAGAGCTCAGAAAACAGCATTTAAGAAAGCATCTGCATAGCGATGTGGATTTGTTTGTACAAGCTGTGCAATTTTGGCACTCCAGTCAAGTCACGTTTATTGATTAGGGATGCACCGATACTAAATTTCTCAGCCGATACGATAGTAAATTATTCAGAATGATATCTGTTGATACCAATACTGATAGTTTAGTTTTCATAAGGAAAAAAATAAATAAATTGTAATCTCTCCCAACCAAGATTCTAAACTATACAGAGAGCTCTCTCAACTGGTACATAATATTAGAGGTTAATATGAACCACAAAACTATTATATACATTAACACTTTGGTATAGGGACCATTTCTGACTAGATGCTTATTAGCATGCATATTACAAGAATATTGGCTGTTTAATAGTACTTATAAAGCACATATTCTGCATAGGCATATTTTAGATCCTTTAACCCGACCCAGTACCACGTACTAACTATTAAAAGCTGCAATTAAAAAAAAAAAAAAATAAGTTTGTGGGTAAGTGTATTGATAAATAAACTTTACAGAGTCAAAAGTTGTAGTTAATAGTGAGAATTGGACCTTAAAATAAAGGGTGACTAGTGAGAATTGGACCTTTATTTTAAGGTTTAATAATGTTACTGTATGTTTTTTGTGTGCAGTTAAATTTTTTATAAAGTGTTTTTTATTTTTACTTGTATTGTTGATGTGTTTGTTCAAACATACATAAATAATTAACAGTAAATAAGCTTTATAGCTAACTAACGAATTGTGAACAATGGACAGCTTTCCTGAAGTAAATTCAATGTTAAGTAACAAATGCTGCATTTATACTGGCACAAAAAAAATAAGATTTTTTGCTCACATCTGACACAAATCGGAATTTGTTGCACATGTATAAACAAAAATAACGATAAGGTTTGTTTATTTTAGAATAAGATTTTGTGCAGTTCCAAATGTGGTTTTAAATAGTTTTGATTTTTTATATTTGTATATGAGAAATTTGTATATGTGGTTTTAGCCTATCAGATTCCCTGTAGAACTCCCAATGCGATGGCGACACGTTTGCCCATAAAGATTGTGTTTTAATGCCGGTGTGCTGTATGCACTCACTTTTTATTGAAATCAAAACTTTACATAAGTAAGAGATTGTACATGCAAGAGATGGGTGTTCAATCCCTGCCCTGTGAATTTTGTTAATACAACAGCTAAAAGCTACATTATATTTCTTAGCAATGAGGTGATAACTTTGCAGTTTTTGTAATTAAGCTTCACTTGTTCACAAGCTTCACACTCGCTCTCCCTCTCATTCTCTTGTTAATTAATTTTAATTAATTTCAATAAATATAATCTTGGCACTACTTCATTTCACTAAAGAATTCCACCTCTAACGAACTGTAGATAAAATAGCCTAACGAATGAAATTTACTGTTATTTTCTGTTATTTATCTGTTCAGTCAGATTTTGTGTTGCAAAACATTCATGACAGCTATTGTCCATGCAGGCAAATGATAATGGCCACTCGATGTGAATTATATAAATAATTTTAATAGCACGGCCATTCAAAACCAGAGGGTCTACCATGTGCATAGTAAACCGATAACTGCAGACAATCCTTTTGGGCGGAAATTAATTTAAACACAGATATCAACGGTGGCCAGGAAGTGCAAAACAAATCACAATTCTGAAAACAAAATAACACAGACAATTACAAACGCAAATGCAAATTTAAAAAAACAAAAGAACAATTCAGAAAACCCAACAACAAATCAGACAAACCAGAAGAGGTAGGTATAGTTTGAGACAGCACCACTGGGTTTAGGATTACTCACCACTGACTAGACGAGAAGGTATACAAGAAGACACTGTCTATCAAGGTATACAAGAAGAACCAGCCAAAGTACAGCAGAGTCGTGGTAGAAAGTTTGGGGATGGTATTAAAGTAGCTTAGTTTAAATGTAATGTATAAATTCAGCTTACTATGGGAAAAAAAGAAAAAAAAAATACGGAGTGTCTATTTACACTTAGTGCAAATAGCCTGCCTTGTTGGCAGTAATTCCACTCTCCAATGTGTAATTTGGTTAGTCAAGACTTTAAATGCAGCTATGAATAATCAGCTCGAATGATGTAGATGGTTAAGCATGTGTCGTTGGCTTTTTGACACAATCGACCCGGGTTTGATCCCGCCTTTTGCCAAGCTTTTTTTTCTCCCTTTTCAAATCTCGTATCACATCGTAAAGGAAAAAAAAAGTGAAATTGACGTGACATACAGCCAAGTATAGTGACCCATACTTAGAATTCGTGCTCTGCATTTAACCCATCCAAAGTGCACACACACAGCAGTGAACACACACACACCCGGAGCAGTGGGCAGCTATTTATGCTGCGGCGCCCGGGGAGCAGCTGGGGGTTCGGTGCCTTGCTCAAGGACACCTCAGTCGTGGTATTGCCTGTCCGGGACTCGAACCCACAACCATAGGGTTAGAAGTCAAACTCTCTAACCATTAGGCCACGACTTCCCCCAACTTCAAGGAAATAATTAAAAAGTTGAAAATAAAGTATTGGGTAGGTGTAGGGAGGGCTTTATTGTACTAATAAGGTGGCATCCTTTAAATAATTTTAATTAAAATTATAATTTACACTCAATACATTATTATTGCATATTGTTTTATAATGTACTGCAATACTTATGTGCAGATGTAGTATACATAGCAGAAAATTTTAACAGCGTAAATAAGTATTTGCACTTAGTGTAAATAGCATATTGCTAAAAATACTGCCATTTTTACTTAGTGTAAATAGAATCCATTGCTAATACGAGATTTGAAAAGGGAGAAAAACAAAGTTCGGCAAAAGGCGGATCTAACCCCAGTCAATCACATCAAATAGCCAACGACACGAGCTTAACCATCTGCGCCACTGGAGCTGATTATTCACAGCTGCTTTTAAAGGGTTGACTAACCCAATCACACGTTGCAGAGTAGAATTACTGTACATAGCCTCTGCCAACAAGGCGGGCTATTTGCACTAGGTGTAAATAGACACTCCATATTTTTTATTCTATAGTAAGTGCAATTCATACAATACATTTAAACTGGGCTACTTTAATACCATCTCCGAACTTCCTACCACGACTCTGCTGTTCTTCAGCTGGTTCTTCCTGTATACCTTGATTGACAGATGTCTCGTCCTGTCAGAGGTGAGTAATCCTAAACCAATGGTGCTGTCTCAAACTATACCTACATCTTCTGGTTTGTCTGATTTGTCGTTGTGTTTTCTGACGTTATTTTTATTTTTTTCCGGACTTGTCGTTGTGTTTTCTGACTTGTTATTTTGTTTTCAAATTTGTCATTGTGTTTTCTGAATTGTTGTTGTGTTTTCTGAATTGTTATTTTGTTTTTTAGATTTGCATTTGTATTTGTAATTTTTTTTTTCAGAATTATGATTTGTTTTGCACTTCTTGGCCACCATAGATATTGGATACCAGTCATGTCTAAAATGAATGTAAACAGGGGGACCAAAAAATCGGATATGGTAAAAAGATTGTATCTGTGCATTAAGACTTGCAGTGTAAATGCACCCAAACTGTTCACAAACTGTCAAAGAAGGTTGAGCCACATAGCCACACCAACTTAATTACACTTCCACTGACCAATGGAAGCTCAAAGATGTTTACCAGCTGGGAGAAAACTTTCCTGAAAACCATACTTGATTAAAAGTACAGATATCCTACAGCAAAAATGACTCCATTACAAATTACAAGTCACCAATTCCAATTCAACTTGAGTTTAAATCTTCCAAAAAGCAACTTTTTGAGCAGTTTTGCTGGGCAACTTTTTTTGAGCAATGTTGCATGGACACTTTCCCACTTAGGATGGGTAACAAATTTATACCTGGATTCCCTGGATACCTGGACTTTAGATTGGTTGTGGGCCCAATCAAAATAAAACTGAACACCTCAAAATTGCAATAAATCAAGGTCGATGCAACAGCCTCTTTCAAAATCAATCTTTCTTTAGAACTAAAGTGGGTAGTGCACTATAGCAGAGTAAACAAATACACTTTTAAAGACAGAAACTGTTTACGACAGATGTTTGCTTTCTTTTTCGAAACTGTCGATGACCGAGTTCCACAAAACCTTTTAACTCTCTAGACCTCAGAGAAACCCATTCTCAATGACAAGACATGGGGCAATCATGACATCTAAATGCTATTATCTGTTGTAACTCATCTGAGCTCACCCTATTACTGTCCCCAATCAGCGTCTGGTATGTGCAAACATTAGCCAGCTGGCCAGAGGAATTGATTCATCTGATGACCCAAAACCTCAGTGAACAGGTCATTCCGATCATTCAGCCTAATGTAGTGAAGGAAATGTCCCTGTTTCTAGGAACACCTATAACCATCTTCCAGGAAGAGAGCTATGGCTTCGATTGAATCCAGGGTTCATAAGGGGACACAGAGAATTCAAATAAAAGTACACATTGTTGAAAAGCAGCAAATCGGCTCAAGGGTGCCTATAAGCTGATTTGATTTGCTTTCTCTATCCACTTAAATGGCTAGCAAAATCCATGGCTATAGCATTCCCTGGAAAATTGATTTTGGTCAGCATCTTGCCTTGGGTTTAATACAAACTATAAGGCCAGTATCTGTCATTTTCTTCTTTGGAGAACAGAGATTGTACCATGATCAGATTTGCTGCAAACCTTTGGAGATTCCCTAGCTGAGCAGTTTTATTCCAATAAGCAGCCATATACTCTATTACAGTGAAGGCTATCTTCAACACACACAACATATAACACTCCACCTGTTGAGCTGTTCATTTTCAGGGAATTGCTTTTAGGAAGTTTTGCAAAACTGTCAGCAAAACTTATAAAAGATGCTTGGCAGAGTGAATTAGTTTGACTTTACTGTTTTGCTGTCGTGACTGAACACATTGTATTGCAAGCCTCCATTGATTCAGATTGATGGTTAATCATGACCTCATATCTATCAGAGCTATTATACTGTAACATCTAATTACTTAAACCAGCGTTAAATTTAATGATTAAAAATTAATCATCTCAAAAAATAATTATTTTATTATTATTATTTATTTACAGTGAAGGATGGAAACTTGTTTCTGCCACAGGATGGATAAATAAATAAATGAATAAAGTAACTTTTTATCTCACAATTCAGACTTTTTTCTTGCAATTTAGAGTTAGTGTTTTCCATAGAATAGTTCTATAGTTTCTATAGTTTTTATCTTGCAATTCTATGATTTTTATATTATATATATATATATATATATATATATATATATATATATATATATATTTTTTTTTTTTTTTTTTTCTCAAAACTCCCAATTTGGAGATTTTTCTTGTAATTCTGAGCTATAGACTCACAATTCTGAGAGGATACTGTAAGTCAGAATTGTGAGATAAAAAGTTGCAGTTACCTTATATATATATCTGTCACTACTTCCATTACAGTGCAAACTTCATTATAAGCATTCATTATGGAAGCATGTTTCCACTAAAGAATATATATATATTTACAAAAAAATACAAAAAAAAAAAAAAAAAACTTTTTTTTTTTCTGCATTGCAACGTACATCAGAGTGACATAAATTATTCATGGATAAATTGTTCACAATAAGATATATAAAATGCCTTTAGAAATGCATTGGGTGAATTATGATTTCATGCCAACTTGAATAGGGTATTCATCAACAAATGTTGACCTTGACAACAGAGTATGCTAGATCTGTTAAACATGCATAACTATAACCGGAAAAATAATGTACTTTACAACAGTATGCAGACACGAATGTTTGACCAATGCTTTGCATGTGTGTTGTCTTGAGTTTACTCTTTTCCTTTCTATAGTGCCTCTTGTGGCAATGCTTAGAATGTAACACATGCTTGTGTCAGAGCCTAATCGATTGTGCAGTACATTCGGAAGTACAAAAATCACAGGACTTTGATTGCATGTAGCCACAAGCATCTGTATTCGGTTTATTGCGTAAAGTAAGGTTCGGAATATAGTTGCAATAAAACAGAAGTTTTATTGATTCATGCAATGTCTGAACTGTTAGAACTCTCCTGAGCGCGTCCTCATCGCAGACTTATAAGTGCATTATCACCACCTATCTCTCAAATGGACCATTGACACTCTATCTACAATCTCTATTAGGAAAGTCAATGTGACGTGAATCAGAGGTAAAAAACGATATAAATACTGTTCAGTTTCTTGCACAGACCAATCGTTTTGTGTCTTCGCACATCAATGTATCGTCACGAGCTGCAGGGTTTAATTTGGTTTTGTTTGTGTTTTTTTTTTTTTTTTTTATTGTATGTTTTGGCCGTGATTCCCATCCACTTACATTATAAGACTGACAGACTGCAATGGTTTTTGTTAAAAATCTCCGTTTGTGTTCTACAGAAGAAACAAAGCCACCTACATCTTGGATGCCCTGGGGGTAAGCAGATAAACATCAAATTTTCATTTTTGGGTGAACTATCCCTTTTTAGAAAACAGATGGGGTGAATTTCCATTTCAAGACAACTTTAAAGGTATGTTTGACTGCAGATTAGAGATGCATTAGAGACGTATTTCCAGATGTATGAGAAAATGGCTGGAAAAAACATTTATTCTTTTCTCTGTGTCCTAAGAGTTCCTCCTTAATCTTAAAATGACTGATGAGTTTCCTACATGCACAAATATATGAAGCCGAATGTATCAGTGTGTATGTGTGAGTGTGTGCAGCTGGATTGCGAAGGGAGGAACCATGATGAAAACAGGATCAAAACTGTCACATGAGAAGCCTTGCGAATTTCGTTTTTTATCCTTTTTAGGCCTGTTTTCCGGTAGTGTTTTTTTTTTTTAAGGAAATGAACTGATAATTTCAGATCATAACCATATTTCTTTACAAAGAGACTGACAAAGAAGCTCAATCTGGCAAGAAGGAATCAAAATATACATTGTCTGCCGCCTTGCTCATTTTTTGCTATAACTTCATTCCTTAAACCTTCTGACCCCTGCATCAAAATCAGCTGAGGATGAAATCAAATTAAGGTTAAAACATATTCTCGAAACTCATAAACTCCCTGTACAAACCGACTGATTTAAAGTTTTGATGGTTGCATCAAAAGCAGGTTTTAATATCTACAAAAATGATATCTATAAATGATATCTATAAAACTTGCTTCATGAAACTAGTGAGACTCCAAAACAAAGGACAGAGTAAGCAGGAACATCACTGTTTGTTTCTCATTGGACCCGAAGCTAGTTCATTTATATCAAGTCCTGATCATGAATCGTTCTCATTTCAGTTGAAAGGAGCTGTGTTTTGGATTCAGGTGAAGATAACAGCATTGTCTCTGTAGGTCTTTGTGTCTGTTACGCTAATTGACAGGAGGCTGCGACCGCAAGGAGTCCTGGCTCTTCCCCAGAGTCGATGACATCAATATCATCCACATAATCTCACAGTATCTTCTGAGCATGATATAATGCTCTAGTCTGAGCTCTTCCCAGTCGATTCGGCTGTGATTTTCTCTCCTGTTTGTTTACCAATCGACAGATCCCCGGTAGGGACCGTCTGCTATCGATTGAGAGCCTTTTGGCATTGTTGACGCTCCTGTTATTAGTGAGATCCACACACACACACACACACACACACACACACACACACAGGCAGGCACCGAGTTCAGTATGAGAAGCAGTTAGCTGAGGGAATCGGTGTTATGGAGTGGTTCTGATCCCCAGAGCGCTCATCCGTCAGGTACGCATACACCAGGCCAAATCAGGCCATTTGGTAAGTGAGTCACTCCCGAGTCTCTTGACGCTGCAGAACAACAGACACCAGTTAATGGCATCTTGCCTTTCAAGACGTCAGCAGTACGAGGGATGATGCGGAAAAGAAAGCCCTTGCAAATCTGCTCCAAAACTAAATTTAATATCCTCATTACGTGTGTGACTCAGAAGGTGCAGCATCTACTAATGCAATCTCCTCATTTAAGAACCGGGGAGATTTAATGATCACGCAGTTCAGCCAAGAAACGGGTGCAAGATTGTGAACATCTTTTATTATTATTATTTTTTTTTTACGATATTAATATATAATAGTTCATGTTGCATTTTCTCCATCTAATCTCAGTCTTCTCAGTTTGTAACATCCTTCCAGAAAGAGAATGCCTGCTTTATTGTGATGAAAATCACTCCTGCCATCTACTGGTGAGTCTGGAGCAGCGGAATACGTCACTTATTTACCTGACAGGACACTGAATCCACTGCCAACATTCAACAAGAAACAATATCTATGGAATTCATGTTTACATCTTCCACATGTGAGCTGAACAAATCTTTTAAGAAATAATTCAGCTCTAATTCACATGCATTTAAAGACCAAATGTTGATGCAAGATCATGCACATATGTAGTTCATTCATTATTATTATTTATTGATTATTTATAAGATTATTCCTCCTCGTTTTTTGGGGATTAATGTCAATTGAGCTTAAGAAGTAACTTCTTGAGGCACATAAATGTTCACACGCCTCATCAATACCATTCAAAGTTTCTTCCGTTTTTTTTTTTTTTTTTCACTGTATGAGATTGAGAGAATTTCCAAAACTTTAAAAAAGTTGTATTAAGCTGAATGTACTGTAGCTAGACATTTGCCACAAAAGATTTCATTCATTCTTTTGAATTTTCTTCTTCAAGTTCCCTGATATTTACAATGTTTCCACGCAATCTTTAGATCTTTAGATCATACGGTTGCATTAGCTTCTGGGTTTCCAGTGCACACACTACCATTCAAAAGTTTAAGGTTTATACTTTTATTCAGCAAGGATGTGTTAAAAAGTGACAGTAAAGGCATTTATAATGTTATAAAAGATGCCAATTTCAAATAAATGCTGTACTTTTGAACATTCTATTTATCAAAGAATCCTGAAAAATAAAATGTATCAAATTTTACACAAAAAAATATGAAGTGGCACAACTGTTTCCAACAATTGATTATCAGAGATGTTTCTTGAGCAGCAAACCAGCATATTAGAATGATTTCTGAAGATCATGGAGTAATGCAGACACTGAAGACTAGAGTAATGATGCTGAAAATTCAGCTTTGATCACAGGAATAAATTACATTTTACAATATATTCACATAGAACACTGTCATTTTAAATTGTAGAAATATTTCACAGTATTACTGTTTTACTCTATTTATTTTTCATAAGATACTTCTTTAAAAATAAAAATACTTATCAACCCCACACTTTTGAACGGTAGTCTAGGTGGATTTCTAAAGAATTTAAAATGATAATTTGTGGGGAAACAGACCATTATTCGTAATTAATGAACACAGCCCTCATTTACCTCTTTAGTAACGTTATCCTGCACCAGGCTGTACAGGGGCACGATGCGGCTGACTTCCAGGAGGACTGGCGTCGGGCTGGGCGTATCACGGCCTGCTTGTCGGCACAGGTGACAGGCAGCCGGGCAGGTGCCCTTCTCCTGGCACCGGATCTCCACACCGGCCACCAGATCATCAGACAGCAGCTGCGTCTTCAGCAGGCCCGACAGGTAGCTGATGAACGGCACTGCTTTCAAGTCCCGCCGGCCACCTTGGTCTGTGACTTCTGTGAAGGTGTGAGACAGAATGACGTCACTGGAACACCATGTCTTATGGCAGAGATTTGTAACTCAGATCATGTCCGCTTCTGGATCAGAACTAAACGAAGTTATTAATAGGAATGAGCCTATTAGCACAGGAACTGAAGCAGGAGGGCTACTTTCATACATTTATAAAAAGGGTGTGAAAATTGTGATGACGAACATGAAAAATCTACTTCTTGGAAGCGTAATGTTGTATTCAAGTTGGTTTCAAATGGTTTTGAAAGACCTTTATATCAGTTTCAACAAAAGTTTTACTTGAACGCTTCTTAAACTATCAATTTTTTCCTTATACCTTGAATGCATGTAAAAAAAAAAAATAATATACTTGCAAATAATATTCTTAAATGTGAACTTAGTATAATGTCTTCAGACACTAAATAACATGTTAATTGCAATTAAATGAAAAAGGTGCTCTAGTTTAAATGTATATTAAATGCAATTAGCTGAACTTTAGTGTGCTTTTGATCCACTTAAGTACACATTTATATGCATTTTCATTGTTACTTCTCTAGTCTTTGAAATATGGTTTGCTTATTGTACTGACAAGCATTTACGCTAAAGTAAAACATATTTACTTATGTAATTTCTATTGAAATATAGTGACAACCTGTCCAGAACCAACCTAACCATGTCATTACATGGTCAATTTAACTGATATTTTAAGAAAGGGGTGTTAAAAGCACTCAAAAATTATACTCAAGTGAAAGTACAAAAACTCAAAAATTTAGGCCCCGTCCA
The DNA here is from genome assembly GCF_018340385.1 of Cyprinus carpio. Classification (NCBI taxonomy): domain Eukaryota; kingdom Metazoa; phylum Chordata; class Actinopteri; order Cypriniformes; family Cyprinidae; genus Cyprinus; species Cyprinus carpio. The sequence goes on from NC_056576.1 coordinate 38,426,995, forward strand.
CACGGAGACACGTTTCGCAGTATACGCATAATTTTTGTATCGTATAGGCGTTTCGTCCACACGGATCCAGCGTTTTGGGAGAGTGAAACCGATATTCTTTGAAACTGGTGTCATGAGAAATCAAGTCCCCCCTCGAAATTTGGTCCGCTTAGGACCAACACAGTAACTGTTTTAAATGCCTGATCAAAAGTTGTCGCGATAGCTTGTTGTATGTCTAATCGGAACTGAGGTAGCTTGTTTTTTTTTTAAGCTAAAATAAATTTGTAAAAGCAACATACAGAATGTAATCTGTAAAAATAAAATAAAAAATTAAAATGAAAAATGTAATAAGGCGCTAAAAATAATACCCATTAACAGTTTGTTGAGTCAGTGGGATCACTCGGGTTCCTAAGCGGACCCGATTTCGAAGGGGGACTCAATTTCTCATGACACCGGGTCCCAGAGTGGATAAATTTGAAAAGGCCGCCCTTCCGTCTTCATCTGGACAGTGAATCCATATGTTTTCTGAAACAATGACGTCATCAGCCCTCATCTCGCCCATAGTCAGACACCGCTACGTCACGTAAGAGCAACAAAAACATGAACAAACACTGAACGACTGTCTTTTTATTAACTAACATTAACACAGATTAATAAATGTATTGTTCCATGTTCGTTTGTATACCGCACACAAGGTTGGCCCTGTCTCAACTGGAACCCTAAACCCTTGCGGCCTTCCTCTGAGTCCGCACTTTTGTGACGTAGTGCCGCTTTGACTGCTGGGTAGAAGTCTGCTGCGGAGCTCGCCCCGGTGCGGGCTCAGCAGAAGTGCGGATCGAGGGCGCATAACGGCCGCAAAGGGGGCCCTCTGAATGTTAAAATAACAATTGGGACACTCTACGGTCTCATGAACTTAACGGACACACACGTGACGGCCATGGTAAGTCCATAAGACTGCAAGTGCACAAAGTTTACCATTTGGGACAGGGCGCTTTATGTGCACAGTCCAAGTCTTCTCCATTATTAGTGTATTTCTGTGGCAGAATTACAGCGCCACATGCTGGTCTGGCGTTTATACTACATCGTTTTGTGTTTGTTTCGTGTGGATGCAGATATTTCTTGAGACGAGGAAAAAAAAAAAGATTGGATAGGTAAAGAAAGAAAAATACAAATACTAATATTTTAAACAGAATATAAGAACTTGTGTTGAATTAATGAGGAGAGACATAGAAGGCCACTTTTTGAGTTGTCTATTCGATGGCCCCATCTGTAAAATAATTCATCTTTTGATTGTTTAATTGGGGCATTTAGAGTTCTTATGGAATTTATTTATTTTTTTCTCAGCAAATATTGATATATAATTAATTGCACATAAAATAAAAATGCAAAAAAAAATGTAACAAGTACTTTTCAAGTTGAAATAAAATCGTCAGGAGTTTAAAAGTATGTTTTTTTGTTGTTGTTTTTTGCTTTTCCTTCAGAAATGTAATCAAGTAAAAGTACTGGTCAGTTAAAATTATACTTGAATAAAGTACACTTAAGTACACTTTTTTTGGTCAACAACTGTTCACACTTAAGTACACTTTTAAAATGTTTACATAATGTAAAATTAAAGGTTTAAGGCTACTAGTATATTTTAAATCTTTTTTTTTTTTTTTTTTTTGAGTGCAGTTAAGTGTCTGAAGACATTACGTTCAGTTCACACTTAAGTGTATTCTTTTAAGTATGTTATTTCTGTAATAAGTACTATTTTTATATAAAGCATGCTAAGGAGTACTTCTTTTTCACAAGGGTAGCCTGGCACATGTCAGACATCTATCATGAAGGAAATAGTTTCAGAAGGGGATGAATTGTGTTGGTTTGCCGTGTTCGTGCACAGAACTCTTGGCAGACACAAAACAATGCGATTACGTGAGGAAGGATATCACTTGAGTGCTGTGATGTCCGTGTGATGGCTAAACAGATGTGCGACTCTGAACAACAACGGCTGTTTCTCTGAGCTCCACAGCTGATTTCCATGAACATTCCTGTCCACTGTGTCTGGTGATCGCATGAATCATTATGCTGGATTTTGGCATGACAAGCAAACACTTGGAGGAGGAGGAGGAGGAGGAGGAGGAGTGGGAGAGCAAACAGTCCGAGACAGACCGTCGTGTGTGCAATGACACGGAGATGTGGCAACCCCGAGCCTGTCAGCATTTGTGCTGTTCTCACCACACATACAGGACACAGCGAAAGAGAAAATGACACGGCCACAGTAATTGGTAACAGCCTGCAGTATGCTTTTTAAATGATTCCTTTCCTGCAGTGGGCTTAATCATATTGAGATGAAGCAGAGCCTTTTAAAGTGTTTCTCCAGCAGGCAAAGGGAAAACATCTGGCTGTACAAATTCTCATCATGTGTGTTCATCCTCTTTGCTGGTGTGAGTTTAACCATTGTTGTTGTTGTTTTCAAAAAATAAATAAATAAATAAATAAATGCCATCTGCTTTTTCTTCTTGAAAAGACACAAAGAGACAAGACCGGGTACCTAAATTCTGAACAGACAGAATTAACTACATAACCAATCATGCATAGTAAAAGATGTAATGGAATGTTGACTTAACACCACATTTTAGGTTTACTGCAAAATATTAAAGTTATTTTTTATAAAGTATTAAAAATGTATTTATTTTCATCTGTTTATATACAATTGTATTTATTAATAACATTTATTATTATTACATTTTTTATTACATAAACAGAAACACTACACAGTAGTTAATCACTGTGGTGCATGTAATGTAGCACTGTAGAACATGTAACAAAATCACATGTATTTCATATGTCCTTCTGTGCCTCCGCTGCGTGATTGTGTCGTTGTGATTTAATATGCTGAGTAACGTCATTTTGTCCCACTCTGTCAGATATTAAAATCAGTGCGACACACTTTGCAAAAGGCATTGCCGATATGGCTTTGAGATATGAAATTAAATTCTTCCGTCCAGCTGTTGTTAAATTTACGTATTCCGTTTTTTCCCGCCAGAGCACCTGAGTCTTCTCTAGTGTTGGGGAGTAACTAGTTACATGTAACGGAGTTACGTAATTTACTTACAAAATAAATGTAACTGTTATCTTTTACAGTTATTGCAAGAAAAAAAAAGTGTTATTAAATTACAGTTACTTATGAAAATGTTAACAACTACAAAGAGGGTTACATTTTTCACACACATACAGGTTTGATTGATTTTTTCCCCAAAATTTCATTGACTGCTATATAATATGAGACACCAATATTTCAGGGGTTTTTCATGTTTATTTGAGCTGCTAAAATCTGATTTTGTGGGGGTTGTGCTTTAAAATTTAATTATTATAATCTTAATTATTCAAATGTTTCAAAATGATAAACAGTTGAAAACATTCTTTAGAAATGTACAAAAGTAATTAAAAAGTAATCAAATGTACATAGTTACACCTATAACATTTTAAATAGAGTAACTTGAAATCTGTAACCTATAACATTTCCAAAGTAACCTTCCCAACACTGGTCTTTTCCTCCCGTTTCTACCATGATGCTTGATTCGACTTCCCGTCTGCTACCTGAGCAGATAGCAGCAGCACAACTGGGTTGTAGGTTGCCAGGTTGAGGTCACAAATGGGTTGAAATTTGTATGATGTGTCGATTGTTTGAGTAGATTGAGTTTCATACAAGATCTGGTAACTGGACAACTTTGGAATAATAATTGATGTGATTATTCATATAATAAGGTTTAGGCCATACAAACGACGGGAGTTTCAAGGGAGAAATAACAAAACTGGAGGGGGCGGGACATGGGTGTGAAATACGGGAGACTCCCGGGAAAAATGGGAGTGTTGACAGGTATGATCTTTGTGATAGCAAAAAAAAAAAAAAAAGAAAAAAAGCCTTGTCTGCAGAAGAAATCAATAACCTTGTCCTTTTTAACATTTTATTTTATTTTATTTAATTTTATTTTATTTATTTTTTTTTTTTTTTTATGTTACTGTTTTGTATTTATTTATTTATTTTGAACTAATCAGTTGAATAAACGAGTCAATGACTGACTAAAGACAGACACTTAGTGGTGTAACGATGTAACTGCAGAAAAATACCCTACCACAAATGCCCTACCACAAATGCACAGACTTGAGCTGTCTGGAGCTGCTCTCTCTCTCTCTCTCTCTCTCTCTCTCTCTCTCTCTCTCTATATATATAAAAAAAAAAAAAAAAAAAAAAAAAAAAAAAAAAAAAAAAATCTCATAGATAATGTTGCGATGCTATCATCTCTTATCAATATCACAGCTCATGTAGACCCATTCTGTTAATAACTGATTTCTCAATATAGTAAATGAATGGGAAAACAGCTGAGGAGTAGACTATTTAATTATTTGGATTATGCTATTGATAATTAAATAATAAAAATTAAATAATAATAATAAAAAAAAAACAGTATTAAATGAATGACTATAAAATACACCATTGCTACTTTAATATTCAGAGAATTCTGCAAACTCGTTTAATTACTATGGTTTTTTCCCAATCTTTCCTTTCATTGTGAAATGATAGGACCATATATTGCAAAACTTTTAAACCATTTCTTGGCAAGCTGCATCTCATCTGTCAACATTCAAAATAACAGAAACTTAATGTAAATAATAATTTAGTCGTCACTCTGTAGTACTGAAGGAGCTACTGTTATTTAATATTGTGTAACAGAGGGATACTTGCTTCCATCTAGCGGTGAAGTATTATACTGCAGTGATCTTTATTACACTACACTTCTTTTCCCTTCTTTCATGCATCTAGATGAAATTGTAATAAATCATAATTTAAACATTTTATGAAACATCTAAATATATGTTTTTATTATCATATTAAGCATTCATTCTCACATAATCATTGTCATTCTGCGACTATTCGTTGCATTAATATACAGGGCCGTACACAGACCTTTTGAGGGGCATGTGCTGAAACTGAAAAAGGGCACCCCCCTCCCTTTTTTTATATCAAGTTTATTTAGTAAGCCTGCATAAAAGGAAGAAATGGTCACATCTTGATGACAAATTCAATAACACAAAAATAATAGTCTCAAAAGCTTTAGATTTATTCACGATTAATAACAACCATAATAATAATATTAGATAATTAGATAATATAGATAAACAGGGTTTTAAGGGCTTCTTTAAACCTAATTACAACAGCAACCTTCTGTGAGCCATGTGCTTGAAGATGTTTATGACTTCACTGTGATCCACTGGGATGTCCCTCTCCCATATGTATTCTCTTTTTTAGCTATTCTGTTTGGTTTTATAAGCTAATTTGTATTATTTGGTTAACATGATTATGAATGACATTGAGAAAGGGGAAGGTGAGCAATGAGTCAAGTATTTTTGACAAACTTTTTTGAAATATAATTTAAGTAATTATGTCCAACTCAATTCCAGATTATAAGAAACTATAGCCATACCGTTACTATAACATATCCAACATGTATCCGCCTACCTGGCAAAAATTTGATACTGTGGTGGACCAGGGATGTTGGTCTCTTGAAGGTTTCTTATTCACTACACTTTCCCTAAAATAAGCCAGCAATGAAAAAATAAATAAAATAGTGTGAAAAGTACAGTTGCCGTGAAAAGCATTTCTGAAGGATCATGTGACACTGAAGAGTACTGAACTGGAGTAATGATGCTGAAAATTCAGCTTTGATCACAAAAATAAATTACATTTTAAAATATATTCAAATAGAAAACAGTTATTTAAAATTGTAAAAATATTCACAATATTACTGTTTTTGCTGTATTTTGGATCAAATAAATGAAGCCTTGGAATGAATCATGAATTACATTCTGCATCATAAAATATAAAGATTTCACAGTGATCTTCTGTAATTGTTTTTTTAGTTACTACTACATTACTGTAGTAAAACCATGTTTTACTACATTTTATACATGTGAGGACGAGCGGATAGTATACCATAACATGATTAGCCTAAATGTTAATAAATTAAGTGTATCAGCTATCATAAATCAAAGAAGAAATTTCTTATATATGTTATCTTGGTGACGAGGATCACTCGTCGCTTTGTGTAAGTTCCAGTACGAAACAGCGCGGGGGCACACCTGTTATGATTTTCCGATGGTAAAAACAAATTATATGGTGTTGTATTACTTATCAATATATAGTTTTTGACCAGCGAATGTGTGCAAATGTGAATTTTGTTTTTTTTGTCCGTTATTAAAACGGCGATGGCGCCTCACATTACATTTTCATCTACAGGTTACAAACTAGTTTTTGTAGTTATATAGACGGAGCGCTCAGTTTTTCCTGTGGTAAAATGCATTTGGCCAAAATCGCATTTTATAAAAGATGAAATGCCACTGTATGCACAGGCTATTTAAGTGTTGGCTTTGTATTGGCTATGACTAGATGGCAAATGCTAGCCCTCTCTCTCAGGCGACGTCCCACATGTCTCAGTCAGTGAGTCAGTCAGACATCAAATAAATGAAATATGAGCCTTTATAGACATAGTGTTTAGTAGTACTTATTCAAACAACAAGATATTTATTTACCCTTCGCAAAACTTTACTCAGCTCAGCTGTTGTCTACTGTGCGGCTGCTGTGGAACTTCAGTTGATTCAATGAATATAGAGGGGGCGGAGTTATCGGCTTACTGACAGCTTGAGGATCGAATAAGATTTACACAAGCTCGTTTTAAGAACTTTCATTTGCTAAATATTTGTAAAACAGACAGACAGACGTAAAGGGTGACCAATAGCATTGATTAAAAAAAAAAAAAAAAAACACCACCAAAAAAAGGGCACTTCGGAGTGTAAGGGCAAAAAGGGCATGTGCTCTGCACAGGTTGAGCCCTACCTGTGCACGTGCCTGTCTAATATATAATATATAATATAATATAATATAATATAATGTTTAATATAATATAATATAATATAATATAATATAATATAATATAATATAATGTTTAATATTATGATATAATATAATATAGTTTTATTTTTTATTATGTTTATATTTTGTTTTCTTAGCGAACCTTTTTTTTTTTTTCAGATCATGTTTTCAATTATCAACACTAAGGTCTTTATGTTCCCGGGGGGTTCTCGTGCATTTCGGATCCACCCATGTGTTTTCAGCAGCAGCAGTCAACGTGCCACTGGAATAGCTCTGCGCATCACGCATGACAACAGCAGCCGCTTATCTGATTCGTTCCCGCGCACATCAGTGTACAGACACGGAACGCGACTGCTCTCGCCGCAACCAACGAATCTCACCGGGGGCGGGTTTTACGCGGAGACTCACCCGCCGTTATGACGTCACCTCCGCAGTGTCACGCGCAGCCGCGCACCCGATGATATGAGAGACGCGCGCCTCGTCACATCAAGCAAAACCTACTGTTGAACTGAAGGTAGGAAATCATGTAACCACCAGTAAGGAAACATGCATGAATGTTTTTAGCATGCATTTATGACCGTGCTTTCATTTTGGATGTCGTGCACGCATTAGATAAGAATGACGAGACTCCGATCACAATGTTTTGAAGCTTTGGGCCTGTAAATCAACTGATTTACATGTAACTATATCATTACATATAATCAGAATGTTTATGATGAGTAACGTTAGTGGGGCTTTAAATGATGCATGCATTAAACTGATAAAAGAAATGACAATGCGTGATCCAGAAACGTAGTTAGCCATCTGGCTACCAAAACAAACACAAAACACTGTTGTTGGTGAAGTTTTTTTTTTTTTTTGTATTAAGTTCATAAATGGAATATTATTTGGAAGTTGTTGTCTTTTTGAGTATGAATGTATGATCATTAGGTGAAACTGCATTAGTAGGTGTGGTAGGATCAGACAGTAAATACAGAATCTGCTTCAATGCATGTCATCAGACTGCTTTTATAATGACATGACTTTTTTCCCTTGGTTTCCTTGAGGTAAGCCTCCTTTCCGTTGTTCTGGACCGTACTAGCATCCATGTTAATGGACAATCCACTTTTATTTTGTAATTTTGCTTAAATGCTGTGTATGGATAATTATATTTAATGTAATTTGAGTGCATACATCTTATTTGGCTTTATTGAATTGTCATGTTATATCGGTATTTTGCCAATGTCTATAAAAAAGTATTGCCTATAAAAAAAAAAAAAATGGCTATCCAGTAATTAGGGTTGATCTGGGGGCAAATGTCCACACTGTACCTGGAGAAAAAAAAAAAAAAAAAAAAAAAAAAAGTTTTGTTTTTGTAACACTACTGAGAATTCACGCTCTTATTCTTACTATTGTTATGTGTATACTATTTTACATTACAAACATAATATTTCTTAATTTCTTCACTTTCACCTTGCACCTCCATTAAATCTGCATATCACTAGGGATGTAACAATTCACTCAACTCACGATTCGAATCGATTCACCATTTTGATTTTGTGATTCAGTTTTCTTTTACAAATTGAGATTGAAGACATTATACAGTAAATTAAAAGGTGTCGTTTTATTAAGCTATTGCTGCACGTTTTTTTTTGTGAAATTAAAATATAACAAAACTAAATTAAAATTTTTAAACAAACCCCAAATCAAACAAGTTACACAAATAAAATACATCTCTTAATATGAACAAACTAAGGCTTTGTCTGTGCTCTTTACATTTAAAAATAGAGGCAACCGCTGGATTTTAATCATGATCTAAACAAAGGTTGTTTTTTAAAAATCTAAATTAGACTGTATAATTTCGAAATCTGAAGCAAAAACAGAATGGTCTGACTTTAGTTTTGTGAAACTATAATTAGGGTTGGGCTGATAGACGATGCCATCATCCATCGCCGATGGCTAATAGACCTCACGATGTTGCATCGGCATCGTGATGCCCCCCACTGCCCCCGCCCCTTTTTGAATGCACAATCACTTTTTAGTTTCACTATCACTTTCGAGATTCGCGATCACACGTACTCTGTTTATACTATGGAGTGGCAGTACTTACCACACATTTTACAAGATTATATGTTTGTCAGTGGTACTGAGGATCTGCAAATCATTCGCCATCATCCTCAGTCATTTCTCCTTATACAGTGTCTACACCGGATGCGAAAGTTGTCGTGTGGCGCCACGCCGCATCAGCTAAAGACTGTCTACACTGGACACGACAAAGGGATCGTTGAAAATCATTTGAAATTTGTGTCAGCACATCATAAATAGAACGCTGCAGCAGTTTACTGTCAGAGATTTGTGGTGTCATGCTGTGCCGCATCCAGTGTAGACAGCAACACTGATTATAATGAGTTCTATTAACTGATCTATATATAATGAATCTCTATTATAGATCAGTGGTTCTATAGTAACCACTCGCATCTGGTGTAGACACGGTGTTAGGAATCGTTAGTTGTATTCCCTTATAAGGATTCATGCTTCGGGCACACCTTCCCCAATCCCCCCAACACTCCCCAACCACCATCAACTACCACCCACCCACCCGCTTGCCCCAGCCGATGTCATCGTCCATCGCAATGTTTCACTGTAGACATCGTCCAATGCAAAATTTAAAGAAATCGCCCAACACTAGCCATAATACATAAAACATATCTGAATGAAACAGCAGACGAGCTGAACGACACACAGATTCACTCTCTGACAGCTGGTGGCACTTATTAACGCAATGATACAGTGTTTCCTGGGTTACCCCTGTAAACAAAGCAGAGCTGCGCTTATGAACACTGCTTTAATATGCTGTTCAGAGGCAAGATTGAAAGAACATACTATGTAAACTTTTCTAAAGACAGTCAGTTCCCCTCAGAGATACATTCATATAAACTCCTCCTCCAATTGTATCGCGATTTGTTTGGCATCTCAACCAATTTGAATTGTCACATATTTTAATCGATTTTTGACTCATGGTTAATCGTTACATCCCTGATCATTACAAATCAGGTGATATGCTCTGGCCACAATTTTTTTTTTTTTTTTCAATTTATGCGAATGGGGACAATAAATTGGACCAAGTGCCCTTAGTGTTTTTGATACGTTCTAAGTAAACTGAAAACTAGGCCGTATCACAATTTCAACCAATAACAGATGTTTTTTTAGCTTATTTACTATGACCTAATGTAATACACATCAAACACATAGACATGACTTTTCTCCTCCCCTGTAGGCACCATGGCCACACCAACGTCTCTAGATCCAGATTTGGTTCGGGAGGTGCTGGAATGCCCCATTTGCCTGGAGACGTACAACCAGGATCAGCTTAGACCCAAACTGCTGCAGTGCGGTCACTCAGTTTGTCGTCAGTGCCTTGAGAAACTCCTCGCCAGCACGATAAATGGTGTGCGCTGCCCCTTCTGCAGCAAGGTGTCTCGTATGAGCAGTATTTCCCAGCTGGCTGACAATCTCACTGTGTTGAAGATCATTGACTGTGTGAGTTCATGCGGCTCTTCCATGGGTCTCATGTGCAATTCTTGTAAAAATCGCCTGCCCCGACAGTACTGCAGTGACTGCAGCATTGTGTTGTGTGATATTTGTAAAAACGAGGGCCATCAGTGTCAGGGTCACGTCGTACAGGCCATTCGCGTGGCTGCTGAACAGCGCCGGAAGGACATCAGTGGGAAGCTTTCTAACTTGCGGGAGGCAATGGGAAACATTCAGAAGAAGAAGGCAGCTATTGATAATGTGACAAAATCACTCAGACTGAAGTACAAGGCTGTACAGCAGGAATATGCCAAGGCTGAGTTGCGGGTCCAAGAGGAACTTGGTCGCTCGCGCCGTGCCTTTGCCACCTCCTTGGCCGAAATAGAGAAACTCAATGGCCAGATTCTGGAGGAGCAGACGTACCTGCTCAATATCGCTGAAGTGCAGGTGGTATCAAGATGTGACTATCTAACCATGAGGATCAAGCAGACGGATATTGCTCTACTGGAAGAAGGGAGCAACCACGAAGAAGAAGAGTTGGACTTAAAAACTAATTTGCCTGTCCTTCTGAAACTGCAAGACCCTGAATTTGTTAAAACAGAGTGCTCGAAACCCTTGGACGTTGGGCAGCTGACCACAAAACCCTGCATTGTCAATGCTGAGGAAGAAGACGGACTAGATTTCACCACTTCCGCTGCTGCCCCATTGGACATTTACCGTGATATTGACATGGATACGGCAGTTGAAGAGGCTGTTTGCGCTTCTCCCGGTAGCTTCAAGTCCAAGTCTGTCGATGGTGGTGGACCTTCTCCAGGAGCTTCTGGTGGTCAACTCTGTCAATTTGTGAAAAAGATGGGCTGCAAGGGCAATCTGCCGGGCATGTTCAATTTGCCGGTAAGCATTTGCGTCACGCCGCAGGGTGAGGTGCTTGTGGCCGACCGAGGAAACTACCGCATCCAGATCTTTAATCGCAAGGGCTTCCAAAGGGAGATACGGCGCAACCCAAGCAGCATCGACAATTTCGTCTTGAGCTTCCTAGGTGCCGACCTGCCCAACCTCATCCCGCTCTCCATTGCAATCACTGCTCAGGGTCTCATTGGCGTCACTGACAACTATGACAACTCCGTAAAGGTTTATACCACCGATGGCCATTGCATCGCCTGTCACAAGAATCAGCTCATCAAGCCATGGGGAATCGCGGCCATGCCTTCGGGCCAGTTCGTTGTGTCAGATGTAGAGGGGGGAAAGCTGTGGTGCCTGGCCGTGGATCGCAACGTAGGGGTTGTGAATTACAATCGCTTATGTTCGGCCGTCAGGCCCAAATTTGTAACTTGCGACTCCTCAGGTACAGTCTACTTCACACAGGGCTTGGGTCTAAACATTGAGAATAGACACAACGAACACCACCTTGAGGGGGGTTTCTCAATTGGGTCTGTGGGAATGGATGGCCAGCTGGGAAAGCAACTCAGCCACTTCTTCTCAGAGAATGAGGACTTCCGATGCATTACCGGCATGTGTGTGGACTCTAATGGAGACTTGATCGTGACAGACAGTGGCCGTAAGGAGATACTACAGTTCCCTAAAGAAGGTGGCTATAATATTCTCATTCAGGAGGGGTTAACATGCCCTGTAGGGGTTGCTGTTACCCAGAAGGGACAACTGCTTGTCTTAGATTGCTGGGACCACTGTGTGAAGGTCTACACTTACTTGCAAAGGAGACGTTCCTCTACATGTTAAGATTGCTGTGTGGACAATTTAGAAAACTTGTCACTTTAATTCAATGGCTTCATTATAAATGCGTTTGCTTCTCAGTGATTTCTGACCTATGGCTTGCAGTGGCCAGGATCAGGCAGCTAAGCCGCAACCATTCACCACTGCCATGGAGCAATTGGATGGTGACTTATGGGTATTATTATGGATGCTTTGGTCAAATGGATTTCAAAATTTAGCACAACCGATGGCAATAACTGACAATGATTCTCAGTTCTCATGTTTTTTTGTTTGTTTTTCTCTCTGCTGCTGTACAGGGATTAAGATGGTGTTTTGAGTTACTGAGAAAGTATTTTTTTTTTTATAGCTGCTTTATAAATAATATCAAAGGAATATTCTTGTTTTGATTCAAAATAAGGCTCAATCAAAAGCATTTGTGGTTTAATGTTGATCATGTTGAGGCAATTATTGGTGAGGCAATTATTATTTAAATGTGAGGCTTATAATAATAATATAATTGTTAAAATTTATTTCAGCTGCATTTTTACAGTAGATTTAAGCTTTTTATCATGGCAACAAAATAGCATTTGATAAGTTCATACACATTTGTTTTTTAACACTACATTCTTGTTAACACTAAGTAATGAGTAAATTTTGATTAGAATTTTTTATTTTTTTTTGGGTGGTAACCAACATAATGCTACAAGTGCTGCTGATTGAGCTTAACTTGTACTGAATCCAAAATATTCCTTGAACAGGAAGGATTGGCGTGGAAAATGTCAAACGTGCTGACTCGAATCACTTCTGTGTGTGTCATGGCTCATGTTCATGTGTAGTTGTTGTAATGAGTTCCCAAAATGCCCTCACTATTAAAGTCCCCCACCATACCTGAAGCCTGTGTCTGTAAAAGACCTTGATTTATTTAATAATATCAATCTTCTATATAATAAAATACAGTTACACTAAAGTACAATACACTTGAAAAATGTTAAGTTGTTACTACAGAGTTGTCTAATATTGTAGTGTACTCTAGTTTGTGATAGCATTACTGTGTTTCAGGAACCAACGGCATGTTAAATTCAGGAGATGTTTACTAGCCTGTCATCAGAGTAACTGCAATAGTTTAACTGAAGCAGGGAAATGACTCAGCAGTTTACACACTGTATAACACCGTATATGAAATTATGTTTTGTATTGAAGTGTCCTTGTATCTAAGAGGTGGATCTTAAAACTCTCCTGCTTGGATGATTTAGATAGCATTTAACTGTCTTAAAATCTTGGTTATGATATTTGATTTTCATGCGGGTCTGTAGGTTCAAACGTGCTGGAGCAGATTAAGGCTATATAAAATATTCACAAATAGATTAGAATAGAACCTATGATCACAATTCATAACACAACTCAAGTATGCATTGCATTCTCCGGGTTGCAAAGGATGATATAGTGGATATTAGTGCAAAACATCTTTTATGTCAGTTATCTCATTTAGGTATTCAGCTACTGTCACTGGATCGCATGTAATATATCACAAGTTTGTAGCGCGTTGGCAATGCATTTCCATCTGCACATTTGTGAAAAGTATTTTTCTGGCCTTATTACATTTTAAAAATGCATTTGTCATTACCAACAAATGCAGACAGCCTGCACTGGCCTTACAGCAAATGAACTCTTCGTGCACAAGAAATCCAGAGATGCTAGTAATATGCACTGTCAAGCCATTAGAAAAGAATGCAACATGATTTTAAATGTTACCTGGCCATGTTAGGGGTTTTAAAGACCACTTTAATTAATGCCTTGGCCCTTTACACAGCGGCACTGTGGGCAGAATTAAATTAAATAGTGAAATTCATCTTGCTTTAACCATAAAGAAAAATACTTAAACCACACAAATCCCGTTGAAATGCAAAAGTAAAGACACAATTTAATTGAAAATGATGTAACAAACCTTTCATTCACCTTTTTCTGTCAATTTGTTAATCTTGTTTTGGCTGTTGTCTATCTATGGCCTTCTATTAAAAAAAAAAAATAAAAAAAAAAAGTCTTGCTTGGCTTGGGTTAGGAATTGTGCTCATCCTTTTAATGGCTCCCACTCAATGTAATATGTCATATGTAGTTTATAGAAATAATATATATTTTTTAAAAATGTTTACCAGTATATACTATCATCACCTTGATATGTCTAGTCACTGACAAATTGATTTCTAACTGGTTTCAAGTATCAATATATGTACCTTTTCCAGTAAACACAGGAAAATGCAATCATCTTAAACTACTCAATCAAGATATGCTAACCAAATCTGCATGATTGAAAAATAGCTAGACAAATTATTGCTATTAAAAGATCTGGTAAGCATCTTGGATGTATAAAGCAACAAATGAAGAGTGAGGCCCAGGTCTTTTGTTACATATTTTTACTTTTAGCAAACACAGCAAGCTCGATCTACAATGCAAGATATATTTTTGTCCTTCTATAATGATTGAAGAATTGAGTTGAAGACCATCATGAGTGATTTATTTAATTTTTTTCTGTCTCGTTTCTTATTGGTTGTCAAGCATAATGTGATGTCACTTGTTCATGACTTGTTGCACAAGTCACTTTTTAACATTACCCATCATGCTTTAGGCCAAAAGGCCTAAACAATGAGTCTTTTCTCACACCATTGTGCTTCGGTCAGGGTTTGATGGCAGGAGATTCTGAATTGACATTACTATCATAAGATCTAAACATAATCATGTTTTAGCATTGATGTTAGTGTCAGTAAAATGAGTCCCGAATTCGTGTTTGTATTGTTCATGATCAATTGTGTGCAATAAAATCAAGATCTGAGATTGTCTGGTCTTTTATGACTTCAGCATCTTCGTTCACTGCAGCTTAACATTTTCCTAACTGAAACTGTATTAAAGAACTTTGTCGCAGTATTAATGAATGAATAAATAATCCATTGCCATGTCAGCTGTTGGAAATTTTTAATTAAAAGTTAATTCAGGACTGTACACATATTTATAGTCTAGTCAACCAGATTAAAAAAAAAAAAAAAAAAGTTTGTCAAGGGGTATATTTACAATCTCAATATTAGTTAATTAATACGTGACCATAGTCTCAATCCAGTGCATCTATTCTGGTTATTGATCCCTGGCTTTCAGATATAAGATATAAAGCATTTGTAACTCCTTTAGGGCTTGCAGTAATTTGTTAAAAAAAAAATAATAATAATTGTCAAAGTTTAGATCAGCTTATGTGTTTGTGAATGTATCGTTAATAACTGATCTCATAGTGAGGTCCTGAAAAAATTCAGCCTTCAGGGGAAATATACTGCCTGTGTTGGTTATGTATGTCATAGTATATGCTGGTGTTGTTTAGGGTTATGGAAGTCATACGACCATCCCAAAGGAATAGTTTCCAGGAGAATCCACAGCCACCCAGATGAGAAGAGTCCTACTGGAACATTTGCTTGTTAATGTACAGTTGTGTGTAGTGTGTTAAAAATATGTCATATGGTTTTAGAAGACCTTGAACAGTGGACATTTCCAATAGACTTTTTTTTTCTCTCTCTAATTTTTGTTGAGTTTGTGAGTTTTGCTCCCACAAAGCTGTTATTGAAAGCAGCCAGGCACTGAAGGTGTGTAGAGACCAAAATGTATTTGTTCTGAAACATTTTCTTGTGTCTGGTACTCTATGGGTGTACTCACACTAGGCAAACTTAACCATGCGTTTGACCCCCAAAGGCTGGTTTGTTTGACTAGTGTGATCACTCCGTGCCACGCTCGGGTGTGGTTCATTTAGCCTTCCCTGGCCTGGTTGGAAGAGGTGGGTCAGAGCATGGTTCGGTTGGGCTCAGGCACGATATGCATGTATTGTGAGAGCTAACCGCGGCGGAGCACGCAACAGATACATTTTTGTTTGCACTACTGTCATCATTACAACCGCAAACATATAATATTACTACTACTACTACACTACACTTTTCAATTAATTTAATTCAATCAAGTATATTTATGTTAATAATGGGTCTGGTTCTCACCTTATTGATGAACTAGAATTAATCTGCAATTAAAACTGCAAATTCCTTCATTAACGTCAGCTGCCTCTGTAATAATTCTCATACTTACAAGTGAAAATCAAGGCACGGCATAAATTACAAATTTATTAGGCAGAATATTAACGAAAGTGGGTTTCTCCGTTATCTCGCACATGATGTAAGTGTGCTCTGGCTCGGAAAGTTTAGTGCGAGTGTGAGTGCAGGCCAGCGTGGGAGTGGGGAGGGGGATAATCGTGCTCGGTTCAAGGCAACCGTGCCTGGTGCGAGTACACCCTAAAAGAGCTAATAGAACTACAGTATATGGTAAAATTTTGACACACTCATTGCAGATGGTCTAATCTAGAGATGCCCATAGATTAAAATTCTGGCAGATAACAATAGACTAGTATTACAATTTGTACTATGTTTAATATTTTGTCTAAATTTAACATCCATCAATTCTCCACATTGCTTATCTGTAGGGTTGCAGGGTCGGTTATATTAAACTTTATTATATTAGTTATGTAAAATGTAATATAAATGTAAAATGAGCAGGAAATGACCATGCACAAATAAAGCTGCAGAATGGAGGCCTACTAGAGGCCCTATGTAGTTTAAATGACGAATGGATCTCAAGTGTAGTTCAGGCAATCCAAGGCATGACAGCCGGCATCAGCTGACACTCAGCTGACTGTAACTCCTCCAACTACAATGAAATAAGATATATAAGTCCATCCGTACTCACACTTGCCTTAGTCTTCGCACAGACTTGCACTTACCCTCCTCCATCCCCAACTCCTCCTTATACAGGCATAATCACTTAGAACAGTGGTTCTCAAACCTGTCTCTCATCTATAACACCTGATTTAACTTATCAGCTCATTAGTGGAGACTACAAGACCTGAAGTGGGTGTGTCAGATATAGGGAGACAAATAAAATGTGCAGTGCTGGGGTTAGTTCATGGAGAGGTTTGAGAACCACTGACTTAAAGTCTTGTCTATGCTAATAAATAATGTTCAGGACCTCTACAATAACCTTAATCAAACACAGTGCTCCTGACTGAACTAGTATTTGAGGTGTTAAACTTTTCTTTGGGGAAGAATTCTGTTCTTCTCTGAAAGAGGTTCATTTGTTTTAACAGTGATTTAACAAGATGCCGTTTTGGATGATCCATTAATATATGACCTTACCATTCCGAGAGTTTTGAACAATGATTTTTAGGTGCTTGCTCAGTGGTGATGTTTACACTGGATAAAGTACATATATGCCCTGTCCGATGTCCACATGCTTTTAGCTAATAATTGATTTTTTGATTTTTAACCAAAAAATATCCAGCTTTAAATCTCCAATATCAGCCTTTATTTTTACCAAAAAGGTGGAAACTATCAGAGGCCAGTTCTCTTCACTACATATAAACAACTAGCCATAGCCCACATGCAATACTTTGTCCTTTTGCAGAAACTTGAATAACAGTCTAGCTAGCTATCTGATTTTTTGATAGAATTCCCCTCAGTGGGCAAAACTTGTAAAAAAGTCCACCAATTTAAAAGAAAGATACGATCGGTCAACTTTCCTGTCATTTGAAATTCCTCTCCCAATGACTTACTATTGCTTGCTCTGTAATTTCAAAGCTAGACCACCAGTCACAGAGCCGAAAGCTTTAGGCTAAAACATTCTAAAAATGAAAAAATGGGCATCTTTCTTTTAAACCTTCATGTTCCAACACAAACTGAATAGGCATATTTTGAATTAATTTCTACAGAAATTGTATTTATTTTATTTAGATGTTTGTTGTCAAATTAAGAATCGATTAAATTAAATTATAATTATTAGAAATTATGACTTATTAAAAATATTTAGAAGTTTGTAATTTAAAAGAAAAATAATTTAAAATGTTTAAATATTGTTTTGGCAATAGTTTAGGCCCTGTCTGAGGACCTAGAGGGCCCTGACAGTTCCCCTCTGTCCAATTCTAATTAAACACTAAAACCTACAGTAGTATAAAATATATATTAAGCAATTTGCAGCATAAGACTTTATAATAGGGAACACATATTCATTATTAACGTCTCTAGGTTACGTATGTAACCCTAGTTCCTCGAGGGAACGAGACGCTGCGTCGAACGCTTTTGGGGAACGCGTCTAGCGTGAGCGACTCTGAATATCATGTGAAATCAGTCCAATGGAAGAGCGTGACGTCACGGGCGGGGTGACGTAAGCGACCAGGAAGCTATAAAAGCACATGCCGCGCAGCTGGCATCAGCTTTGAGTACCAGCAAGCGCCGGCAGGGGTGCCGGTGGGTATGGCTCCGAGACGCAGCGTCTCGTTCCCTCGAGGAACTAGGGTTACATACGTAACCTAGAGACGTTCCTCTTCAGGAACTCGAGCTGCGTCGAACGCTTTGGGGAACGAGTACCAACACTGCCAGACTCCCAAACCCCTGCCTAGTGTGTATCCGAAGTGCACAGCTTAGGACGAGAGGACGGATGCGCCTGGAGTGACCGGCATGTCTAGGCCGTAAAATCTTGCAAATGTAGAGGGCGTGGACCACCCCGCAGCGTTGCAGATGTCCAGCATGGATACACCTGCCAAAAAGGCCTTGGAGGCCGCCATACCCCGTGTGGAGTGAGCCTTGGCTCCCAACAGCGGGGGACGACCAGAGGACTCATAGGTGGCGTTGATAGCCTCGACTATCCAACGACTAATAGACTGCTTAGAAGCAGGAGAACCCCTCTTGGGGGGACCATAGCATACAAGCAATTGGTCTGTTTTTCTCCACAGGGCAGCTCTGTGGACGTATGCATCCAGTGCTCGAACTGGACACATACAATTTAGCTTCTCTTGGTCGGGCTCCCGAAAGGGAGGAGGACAGAAAGCCTGCAGCACTACAGGTTGTGGTGTGACAGAGGGGACCTTAGGAACATATCCCGCTCGAGGGTATATGAACGCTTTGGTCATGCCAGGTGCAAAGTCCAGATATGTAGGGGCCACTGAGAGGGCCTGCAAATCTCCTACTCTCCTCAGAGAGGTAATGGCCAACAGAAAGGCGGGTTTTGAGTGTCAGATGTCTGTCTGAAATATCTTGAATAGGCTCAGATGGAGGTCTGCACAAAGCCTCTAGCACCACAACCAAGTCCCACGGGGGAATACGGGACCGTACTGGAGGTCTCAGCCTCAGCGCACCGCGGAGGAAACGTGTTACTAATGGGTGTCTTCCCAAAGACTGACCATCGAGAAGGGCGTGGTAGGCCGCAATGGCCGCCACGTAGACCTTCAACGTGGAGTGGGTCAACCCTGCAGAGAACCTGGCCTGTAGGAACTCCAGAACTGTACCAACTGGGCAGTTTACTGGGTCTAGCTGGCGGTCTCTGCACCATGAGGTGAAGAGTTTCCACCTCAGGGCGTACAGTTTCCTCGTTGAGGGAGCTCTGGATTGGAGGAGGGTCTCAACAACCTCGGTTGAGAGACTGGATGCTATGAACTGCGCCCCCTCAGGGGCCACACCCACAGCTTCCACAGCTCCGGGCGAGGGTGAATTATCGTGCCCTGCGCCTGTGAGAGTAGGTCCGCCCTGATCGGTATCTCCCAAGGAGAGCCGTCGAGGAGCGAGACCAGATCTGCGAACCATACTCGGCCCGGCCAGAACGGGGCTACTAACAATAGACGGACCCCGTCCCGGCGTACTCTCGCCAGAACTCCCGGGAGCAGAGCAATAGGGGGAAATGCGTACAGACGAAGCCTCGGCCAGGTCTGTACCATAGCGTCCAGTCCCAGGGGAGCTGGATGAACTAGAGAGAACCAAAGGGGACATTGTGCTGTCTCCTGAGTTGCAAAGAGGTCTACTTGAGCTCTGCCAAAAATTCTCCATATCTGCTCCACCACCTCGGGGGGTGAAGCTTCCATTCCCCGGGCCTCGGCCCCTGCCTCGACAGTATGTCTGCTCCCACATTCAGTTTCCCAGGAATATATACTGCTCTGAGTGAGAGGGGCGCGAACGCAGACCTCCCTGGTGGTTGATGTAAGAGACCACCGATGTGTTGTCGGTGCGCACCAACACATGGTGATCCCTTAGGTCTGGGAGGAAGTGCTTCAGTGCACGATAAACTGCTAGCATTTCTAGACAATTGATATGCCATGTCAGATGGCGACCGCTCCACAGACCGCGGGCAGGGTGGCCACTCATTACCGCACCCCAACCAGTGAGGGAAGCATCCGTCGCTAGTGTTACACGGCGACCAGGAGCTCCCAGCACTGGGCCCTGATTCAAGAACCAAGGTTTCTTCCACATGTCTAAGGCACGGAGGCAGCGCCGCGTGACCTTGATAGCTCGAATTGGATTGCCCCTCGGGGAAAATCCCTTGGTCTTGAGCCACCACTGTAGGGGTCTCATGTACAGCAGGCCAAAAGGTATCACGTTGGACGCAGCTGCCATCAGACCCAACAATCTCTGAAATTGTTTGACAGTGAGTGACTGGCCTTCTTTGACTCTCTCGACTGAGATGAGGATCGACTCGATACGAGCAGGGGACAATCGTGCCTGCATCGCGGTCGAATCCCATACTACGCCTAGATAGGTGGTTCTCTGAACTGGAGAAAGTACACTCTTCTTGGCTTTCAGTCTCAAACCCAGCTCCCCCATATGCGCGAGAACGACATCTCGATGCCGAGCCGCAACCTGCTCTGACTGAGCTAAAATCAACCAATTGTTGATGTAGTTGAGAATGCGGATGCCCTGCATGCGCAGGGGGACCAGAGCCGCATCTACACATTTCGTGAACGTGCGGGGTGAGAGTGCAAGGCCAAAGGGAAGTACTCGATATTGGTAAGCTTCGCCCCCGAAAGCAAACCTCAGAAACTTCCTGTGTTGTGGAAGGATGGATATGTGGAAGTATGCATCTTTGAGATCTATTGTGACAAACCAGTCCTCGGACCTGATCTGCGCTACAACATGCTTGATCGTGAGCATCTTGAACTTCAGTCTCATAACTGATCGATTTAAGACCTGCAGGTCTATGATCGGACGCAACCCCCCATCCTTCTTTGGAACTATGAAATACCGGCTGTAAAATCCGGATTCCCTGTCTTGAGGAGGGACCACCTCGATGGCCTCCTTCTCTAATAGGGCTTTCACTTCTTGTTTCATAACCAGACCCTGCTCGGGGCCGACTATCGTCGGAGTAACCCCGTTGAACATCGGCGGTGCAGAGCCGAACTGAATACGGTAGCCTTTCTCTACCGTGTGCAGGACCCATTGAGATACATTTGGCAGTAGTTTCCATGCTGGCAAATAATCTACTAAGGGAATCAGTCTCTCGAGACTGACCTCTGGTGTAAGAGGCCCCCGCAGGGGTGGCGAGCGTCTCAGCCCCGCTACGCGCACGGGCGGAAGATACTGAGAATGATGCTCGCTGGGGACCGCTGCGCCCTGGAACACTGGCAGGGTTGGCAGACCGGCCCCCAGAGGGCGCTGAGGCGAGACGGGCACCGTGTAATGCGGTGTGCACCGCTCTACCCCAGCAGAGGCTGCCCTCTGACGCCCTGGCTCTCTGGCGTCAGGGCTTCTTTGGCCGAGGCCTTCTTAGCATCAATGACTGCCCTCAAATCTTGTTTGGGCCTCAAAGACTTCGTCCGAGAGCGTCGCTGAGGCTCCCGTTCCCTTTGCGGGGGAGCACGAGAGGCGACGCTCTGCTTTTGAGCCTCTCGGTATGAGGAGCTAGGGTGCGGCTGGGGCATCTCCCGCCCAGATGCCCCGAGGGAGCGACGAGGGAGGAATTTATGGAATGCCGCCGCCTGTTTGCGAGCCTACTGAAACCTGTCGATGACAGTGTTGACTGCGTCGCCGAACAGGCCAGAAGGCTGGATCGGGGCGTCCATAAGGCATACCCTGTCCCGCTCTTTCATTTCAGACAGGGTCAGCCACAAATGCCTCTCCGCGGCCACCATAGCTGCCATGGACCGCCCAATCGCTCGGGGCGGTCTCCTTGGTGGCGCGGAGGGAGAGATCAGCGGTCCTTCTGAGCTCAGTGATGTCATCGGACTTGATCTCCTCTCCCTCATCAAGCTCCTTCAGCAGGTCAGCCTGGTACGCCTGTAACACCGCCATGGTGTGCAGACACGCACCGGCCTGACCTGCTGCCGCATACCCTTTGCCCACCAGAGCCGACATTGTTCTGAGCGGCTTGGAGGGCAATGCCGGGGCCTTCAGAGACGATGCAGTACCGGGGGACAGATAGCTCGCGAGCGTCTGTTCCACCCGGGGTATCGCTCTGTAGCCGCGCTCTGTAATCCCCACTACATTGCCGTAGTAATCTGAAGAGGGGATATACAGGCGGGCTGAGAATGGCCGCTTCCACGATCTAGCGATCTCTTCATGTAGATCGGGAAAGAATGGAAGGCCCCGGCAAGGAGGTGGCTGACTCGCCCGCAGAAAGCGTTCGTCAAGCTTGCTTTTCTGCGGTTCGGTTGTTTTCTCGGCGGGCCAGTCAAGACTCAACTTGGCCACTGCACGAGTCACCACTTCCAAGAGCTCCTCATACCTCGGCGAGTGGGGTGGCGAATCCCTGTCGACAGACTCCACATCGACCTCCTCGGAGGAAGAGAGGCGGAGTGTCGATCCCTCTCCCTGGGTGGAAGGAACCGCAGAGCGTGCTTCCGACTCCAGAGATTGGGCGCCGGATCTGGCAGAAGTGGAAGGAGATAGGGACTCGCCCGTCTCCATTCCCTCTGTCAGATCCACTTGTGAACCCCACGAGTGCAGCTGCCGTTCTGCCTCGGCAGAAGCGGGGCCAGCACCACGGGGAACGCTGGCGAAGGCTCCCTCCTCGAAGAGAGCCCTCTGGGAACGAAGCAGCCGCACCGACATCCTCTCACAATGCGGACAGTCGGCCCCCTCGAGAGCCGACTTGGCGTGCTTCGAACCCAGGCAGACCACGCAGGGAATGTGTGTATCCCCGCTCGTAATGTAGCGCGGGCAGGGAGGGACACACAGTCTGAAACGCGATCCGGATTCGCCTTTAGAATGTTTAGACTTCGCCTTGCACTTGGACAGTGCTTGGAGCTCTACTGGACAGACAACAGTAAATAAGACTCACAAGACAAAATGACATGCACACACAGAGCACTTGCTGAAGACGCGAAGCTGATGCCAGCTGCGCGGCATGTGCTTTTATAGCTTCCTGGTCGCTTACATCACCCTGCCCGTGACGTCACGCTCTTCCATTGGACTGATTTCACACGATATTCAGAGTCGCTCACGCTAGACGCGTTCCCCAAAAGCGTTTGACGCAGCTCGAGTTCCTGAAGAGGAACTAAGAGTTTTCCCTC
Source organism: Cyprinus carpio (assembly GCF_018340385.1). NCBI lineage: Eukaryota > Metazoa > Chordata > Actinopteri > Cypriniformes > Cyprinidae > Cyprinus > Cyprinus carpio. The sequence continues at coordinate 38,450,448 of NC_056576.1, forward strand.
AATAAATGCCAAATTTGCTGCTTTTTAATAGTAAGGTAGTAGTTAGGTTTAGGTTTGGGGTAAGGTTAAGGGATCTAGAATATGGTCTTATCTATCTTAAAACATTTCACATCTTGTTTCATTATCAGTATCATGCTCTAAAATGAGTTCTGAATGTAATGGTTCTGAGTCATCAAAAGCACTCTTTAGGATATGCATCAGGAGATCAAGCTCACAGAGAAAAATATCACACCTTTTTGACCGCTTTTTGGTTTCAGGAATAAAACTGCTCTGCACATGTGTAGATATATCAGCATGATTGTGCCAATGAGCGAATATGATCTATTCTCATACCACACTCCTGAGGTGAAAATGAGGTCTATGCATGAGTCGTACAGAAGCATTAAAATGAAATCCTTCAATCCTTCAGGTTCACGTGGCTTCCTACCTAAGGGAACTCAGTGTACCACTGGTTCTGCGACTTCCACAGTTTGAGAACCGTTTTAAACCTTTCCCAATATGCTGATTAAGACTGCTGATCTTGGCAATGTGTTGCTCACCATCTACAGCAATATCTCTAAACACCTTTCTGTTTAATTGTCTCTTGCAACCAGGGATGTGCAAAAAAGAACTTTTTATTCTTTATTTATTTTTCACAATAGTAGGACATAAATTGAAAAAGCAGTTGTTTTGTCCAAAAACAGTTTTTTTTTTTTTTTTTTTTTTCCATTTTTTTTCAGTAGTTTTATGTCAAAAATACTTATTGGCATTCATGAAAAAATGATCAGATTATGATGGGGAATGGGGTTTAAGCTGACTAAAATATTTGTATGCAATGTTATTATTATTATTTTTTATTTTTTTCTCCACAAGTTTTAAAGATTTCTGTTTCAACCTTTCTGCTTGACGGTACAATTTTGGAATGTAGAAAATACTGATGTGTTGATTAGCCTTACTGCAGTGTTTCCCAACCCTGTTCCTGGAGGCACACCCACAGGGCACATTTTCAAACTCTCCCCAGTCAGATTGAGGAGACATCCAAAATGTGTACTGTTGATGTGACCCCAGGAACAGAGTTGAGAAACACTGGATTACTGAATCCTGTACAACATTTCTTATGCACAGAACTATAAAGGAAAAGAGGTCAGTGCCCCTGCCTGTGTAAAGAACTCTGTGGTGACTCAACATCTACAAACTACTGTATTTCAAACCAGGAATGACAGCAATGTTATTTAACAGTTGATAATATTTTATTATATGGTATTTAGACCTATTTATCTATGGTTGCAGAGGTTGCTAACCCTGCTCCTGGAGAGCAACTCTTCTGCAGCATTCAACTCCAACCCTGATCAAACACACCTGAAGTAGCTAATCAAGGAGTTCAGGATTATTTGAAAATAACAAGCAGATGTGTTGGAGCAATTTGGAACTGAAATCTCCAGGTAGAGGCTGGCCACCCCGGTTCAGTAGTTCCCAACCACATTCTCAGAGCCCCCAACACTGCACATTTTGTAGGTCTCCTTTGTCTGACACCCATTTCAAGTGCACAGTTTGTGCTTGCTGTTTAATAATCATTTGAAACTCATTTGGCTGCTATAGTAGTAATGGAACGATTTATCCTAAACTCTCTCATGAAAACTAACCCATGACATTTTTTTTAAAATAGTTTAAGCTTAAGTAAACTATTTAAAAAGCAATAGCTTTATGACATTACGCTGTGCCCACCTAGGACAAGCAGTTTGAAAAATGGATGGATGATTCAGCTGCAGGAGCCATCTTCTGGTGAGATGCCAGAATTCATTTAACACAACCCCTCACACTACATTATGGGTATTATCTAGCCACTGAGTGTACATCGATTGCACGTTTGCTCTTGCGATGCATTATGGGATTGAATGAGGGCACTCGATAACATTCATTCTGGCAGGGTTTCTCAACTCTGGCCTTCGAGGTCCACTTTCCTGCATAGTTTAGCTTTAATTCTAATCAAACACACCTGTACAAGCTAATCAAGGCCTGCATTTACACTTGGCATTAACATTCGATCACCATGATCTGATCAAGCAGATCTGATCATCAGTCAATCAGGACATGACACGTTTACACTATCTGGATAATCAATCGGATCTCTTTCCTGTGCAGTATTCAAATAAGTCTGAAACTGTGTGAACACTGCAACACGGTGTGACAAAATAATATAGAAACCCATTATAATCAGTGTTGGTGTCTACACTGGATGTGGCACGGTACAACACGACAAATACCCGACAGTAAACTGTTGCCTCGTCCTATTTATGACGTACTGACACAAAGTTGCGGCGCGACAACTGTCACGTCCGGTGTAGGCATGGTGTTAAGTGTTTCTGTCTCATTAGAGCTCCACGGCCTGGTGCCCTCCTTCTTTCTTCTGACAGTTTGGGAGAGAGCAAGGGTTTTGCATGACGTCAACCTGCAAATGCAGACACAATGACTGGAATGCATTTACATTACAATGAGATCCGAACAAAATACGTCCTCGACTACCTCTTGACCAGGACACGCTGATCGGATAACATTCCGATTAGAAGCGCGTTTACACTTTTCAATGTGTATGTGGACAACATCCAGATACAGGTCTCATGTTAATGCCAAGTGTAAACGCAGCCAAGGTCTTCGGGATTACTATAAAGTTACTGGCAGGCAAGTTTGATCAAGGTAGGAGCTTAACCCTTCAGGAAAGTGGACCTTGAGGGCCAGAGTTGAGAACTCCACTACAAATGGCTGTCCCCTCAAATAGTGCCCTATTTACTGGTATAAGGGGCAATTTCAGACATAGCCTTGAAGTATTTACTAATGAGATGAATCAGGTGTGTTTGATTAAGAAGACAAAATGTGCACTGTTTGGGGGTCTCTAGGAATGTGAGACCCCTGGTTTGTTGCCTCTGCAGACTCCGCTTTGACCTGTAGGCCTGGAGTTCTCATCTCTGGTCCTTAAGGTCCATTTTGAGTTCAGCTCCAACCCTAATAAAACACACCTGAACAAGCTAATCACGGTCTTCAGGATTACTTGAAAGTTGAAAGCGGGTGAGTTTGAGCAAGTTTGGAAAAAAACTCTGCAAGAAAGTGGACTTCGATGGCCAGAGTTGAGAGCCCCTGCCATAGGCCTTCTGAATTTGTATTTGTTGTATCAGAGTTGGTTGTTGACTCAGAGATCATTCATACTGTATGAACATACCTGTCCAGAACCCACTGGTGTCATATCTGATGTTCAGCACAGAGCATTTCAGAGCAGGAACTTAGATGCACAAACCCCATGAAATGAAGTGATTTTGCTTTATTTGTCTGTGATGATTCCTATCTTTACCTTCTCCTTGACTCCTTTACCTCTGTCTTACCTTTCTGGTACTGGAGCCAGAGTTGTTGCTGGGACTTCTTGCTGGGGAAGTAGATGTTGCAGGTGAGCTCAGAACCATACAGCGCCTCAGAGATGTAATGGCTGCCATACTGCTGAATAAACGCAAGCAACTCATCCCGTGTGCTGTCTGCCATCAGGGATTTCAGCACCTTTGAGAAAACTGACCAAAGCACCAGCACACATACAGAAACAATTAATTTCTTATATTGAGAAAATCTTTGATTTATGATTGTCATATATTTCTTGCTTGTCACCAGACCTTTTAAGAGGCCAGTGAAACTTGCTGTATTACGCCTACAATTCCAGTACTCTGACAGTGATATACTGTAGTGCCTTTTCCCTTTTTCAGTGGCATTGCTCCAGAAGTGTTTTTTCTCATTCATTTTTAATGAAAAGCTATCCAGCTTATTTTTAATGTAAAAACAGGCACGGCCATTTTTTAACCTGAATGTGCAAGGCTTCCAGTGTCAGCAGCTTACAGTTAGTTGCTGTACAAAAACAGGCCGTCACATTTTTTGATGTTACAAGCTACATTTTGTTATCACATTATTAGCGTAATCATACATACATGTTTGTTGCACAAAAAGTTTTACTGTTTGATACTTAATTTTATTAAGTTATTTACCTATAGCGAATAATGAAATGAAAATCTCACACATTCACCCAAAAAATTTATATTATGTCTTTGTTTACTCTTCCCCATTCTATTCCAAACCTGTGTGATTGACTTTCATCTGTGGACCACATAATATATTTTGAAAAATGTCCCTTTTTGTCCATTCTTTATCATACTGACTTTCAAAATATGCTAAATAGTGCCTTATCTGTTTGTACTACTGACCAGTTCTCCTTTCCTAGAGTGTATAGTTTTTATATCACTTTCATTTAAAGCAGCTGAAGAAAGATATTGTGACTTTTCATAAGCCCAGTAAGAGAATTAATAGAAGTTCGATCTTCATACAATGACTTTATTGGACTTTTACAGATGCAGTGGGTATGAAAGGATATGACATGGCATTTATTTATTTATTTATTTTAATAAGCCTTGTGTAGTGACTTAAGCTTTCACTGTAACCATTTTTAACAATATGCCTGAGAGATTGAATGAGAATGTGTCCACCTGATAGTCTCAATTCAGTATGGACTTGTTTCCTAATTATTCTCAGCATGCTGCCATTTCTTTCTAAATATCTTGTATTGAAAGCTACGACAGTGCCAAATTTTTGTCCTCAGAGGCAATGCCGGTAGGTACTTTAATGTGATTGTAACAGTTTAACACTATTAAGAGACCAAGTGTCTTTTTGTTAGAGTGCCAAATTTTCTTGAGTTGAATATTATGTAAAGAAAGCAAAGTCAAGCTGAATGTATGAGTCTACTGTGTTTGTCACCATTCCAATAACGGTAGTTAGCAAATTTACTTGCATTTCTGCTAGGGATAACACCCCTTTTGACAGAGAGTGAAAATGAGGAAGGGAAATTATCCTTTTTGTAAAAATGTTCAAAACACACACACACATATATATACCATATATTAAAATAGTTGTATCTCAGCCAAATATTGTCCTATCCTAACAAACCATACATCAATGGAAAGTTTATATATACATACATACATACACACACACACACATATATATATATATATATATATCATGGATTTTGTGTTTCTTGTGGTACCTGTTGACAGGGTGATGGCACTAAGCTTCACTCTATACAGGTTACTCCGCACTCTCCACTGTTGCATCATGGGGTATCCTGTGGCTTCACTGAACTGAGAATCTCCTGTAACACAGACACACATTAATGCCCCACTTCTGCAACTTTATTAATAGCTACATTTCAGACATTAACAGTTTCCCATGAGACACAAGGGGGTTTTACCATAGACCAGGGATCTCCAACCCTGCTCCTGGAGAGCTACCATCCTGCAGACTTCAGTTCCAGCACACCTGTCTGTAATTATCAATTAGCCCTGAACACCTTGATTAGCTGGTTCAGGTGTATTTGATTGGGGTTGGAGCTGAAATGTGTAGGACGGTAGCTCTCCAGGAGCAGGGTTGGAGACCACTGCTATTTAATTTATGTTGAAGTTGAAGTATTTTGGATGGCGTCACCCGTAGACTCCTGAAGAGCGTTTTTGAAGCTCAAAGTGTGCAGAGCGGGCCGTCGCCATCTTGGCAGCGCGTCACCGCGCGACTCTCCCGGATAATCGAAAATGGGCAAAAAGGCGGGAAATGGTTGCTGAAGCCACGCCCACCTAACACGACGGCAGTGTCAGCAGCGGCAATCCACCTGTCACTCAAGTGGCCATGCCCTTAATTATGCAGAACTTTAAGGCTTAATATAATTTAAACGGATGAGGTATAAAAAATCACCCCCCTCACAGCTGTCATGAAGGCCAAAATTAGCTATATAGACCAAATTTTTATTTTATTTTATTTTTTTTCTGCTGTAAAGTTGGCCATTTTAACATGGCAAGACTATGGGACTGACTCCCTTTTGCAGCCAGCCTCAAGTGGCCAGTCAATAAATTGCACTTTTAGTCACTTCCTTGCTGGCTTCACAAGTGAGAGCGGGAGGTTGCCGCTCAGGTTTTACTCAAGGAGGCGCTTACTGGCTCGAAAAACTGAATATTCCACTAAGCCCCTTCTGAAAAAAAAAAAAAAAAAAAGAAGTGTGCTTAAAATTTTGTTAAGTTCATGGAAGTCAGCGTACTGAACTCTCTTTGTTTGCAAGTGTCAATGTTTATGAATAAATTAAATGAAACGGGACAAAATTGTAGTATAGGCATACATAGTTAAATCTTTTTTATTTTTCTTATTTATTTTTATTACTCAAATTATTCTTAACGTATTTTTTCTAGTACTCAAATAAATCACTTGTATGATGTCTAAGTTTCTGTCTTATATTCTGTTTTATAATTGAAAAACTATGCAGTGGTATGTTTAATGACGAAAATAGTTTGTAGAACCCTTCAATACAGTTGGTAAATATTTTTTATATGTGGGGGGGGGACTACACATAGTATCAGAAAAATTGGTTGCAGGAATCTCATTTTTCATGGTATCTTCTTCAGATTTGAAATAGAAACTCATGAGACGTGACTTTCAACCCATTACTTTTCTAGATTGCTCCAGGCCTGATTGCATGTATTTTTATATATATAAAAAAAAAAAAAAAAAAAAAATCAGTGTGGTTCAATTATTATTATTATTATTATTATTATTATTATTATTATTATTATGTATTTATTTTTATTTTATTTTTTTAAGGCTGATAAAAAAGTAAAGCCCAAAGGGTCTTCTTTCCAAAGACACCAAAATTATGTGTGTAACACACTGAAGTAAGGAACTGTTGTGATTTTAAATTAGGTAGGGCACTTTCAGCTGTGAGTCCCATAATGGGGGGTCTGGTTAACAGGTTAAATGGATTGCATGTGCATTTGTAGTGTAATTCTAAATGAAGAATGTACTTGAAGATAATATTAATGAAATGAAATGTAACAAGTGTATTTAAAGAGAGTACAGTTTCATGATTTTCTTAACACACTTAAATACACTTTTAAAAAGTGTACTTTGTTATAATTTACATACAAACCTGATTCCAAAAAAGTTGGGACACTGTACAAATTGTGAATAAAAACAGAATGCAATGATGTGGAAGTTTCAAATGTGTTATAATGTTGTCCCATTCTTGTCTAATACAGGCTTCTAGTTGCTCAACTGTCTTAGGTCTTCTTTGTCGCATCTTTCTCTTTATGATGCGCCAAATGTTTTCTATGGGTGAAAGATCTGGACTGCAGGCTGAACATTTCAGTACCCGGATCCTTCTTCTACGCAGCCATGATGTTGTGATTGATGCAGTATGTGGTCTGGCATTATCATGTGGAAAATGCAAAGTCTTCCCTGAAAGAGACAACGTCTGGATGGGAGCATATGTTGATCTAGAACTTGGATATACCTTTCAGCATTAATGGTGCCTTTCCAGATGTGTAAGCTGTCCATGCCACACGCACTCATGCAACCCCATACCATCAGAGATGCAGGCTTCTGAACTGAGCACTGATAAACAACTTGGGTTGTCCTTGTCCTCTTTAGTCCGGATGACATGGCGTCCCAGTTTTCTAAAAATAACTTCAAATTTTGATTCGTCTGACCACAGAACAGTTTTCCACTTTGCCACAGTCTATTTTAAATGAGCCTTGGCCCAGAGAAAAACACCTGTGCTTCTGGATCATGTTTAGATATGGCTTCTTTTTTGATCTATAGAGTTTTAGCCGGCAACAGCGAATGGCACGGTGGATTGTGTTCACTGACAATGTTTTCTGGAAGTATTCCTGAGCCCATGTTGTGATTTCCATTACAGTAGCATTCCTGTATGTGTTGCAGTGCCGTCTAAGGGCCCGAAGATCACGGACATCCAGTATGGTTTTCCGGCCTTGACCCTTACACACAGAGATTGTTCCAGATTCTCTGAATCTTTGGATCATATTATGCACTGTAGATGATGATAACTTCAAACTCTTTGCAATTTTTCTCTGAGAAACTGTGAGATATTGCTCCACTATATTTCGCTGCAGCATTGGTGGAATTTTTGGTTGTTTTTATGCACTGTAGATGATGATATCTTCAAACTCTTTGGTGATCCTCTGCCCATCTTGACTTCTGAGAGACAGAATTTTTTTTTATTTTTCCTCCACCTGTTCCTTATATGTACATTTAACTTTTTCGGTCTCTTATTGTTACCTGTCCCAACTTTTTTGGAATGTGTAGCTCTCATGAAATCCAAAATGAGCCAATATTTGTCATGACATTTCAAAATGTCTCACTTTCAACATTTGATATGTTATCTATATTCTATTGTGAATAAAATATAAGCTTATGAGATTTGTAAATTATTCCATTCCCTTTTTACTCACAATTTGTACAGTGTCCCAACTTTTTTGGAATCTGGTTTGTACTGCAATATGTACATACTGAGCTGATGTTATGATTACTATGATACGATTCTGATTCTGATTATTTCGAATAATCTTTCTGATTCTCCTAAAGTACATTTAAATCATGCTTTAATCATCTTCTGTCATGCTTTAAAGAACACTTATTTTTGATGTGTTGGAAGTTAATATATTTGAAATATACTAAACATCAACTTCATTATCGAAAATTTGTAATCACAAATAAATTTAAATACTGTTTAAATATATGACATGCAAGTTTCAATAGAAATTACAATAAAGTGTATTTTAGTTTGCCATAAATGCTTCTCAGTACATTCAGCAGTACACATTAATCATATTTCAAAGACAACAGAATTATGAAATTGCATAAAGTTGTGCTCTTAAGTGCAAGTTGTGCTCTTAAGTGAGACAAGAAATAAATAAAGTTCAAAATATGACATTTTTCTTATAATTGTAAATAAAATTAAATTGTTTTCTGATCACACTTAAGTATATTCTTTTAAAATATATTATTTAGAACTCTCCTTTTAACGTATTAGTGGCGTATAGAGGCTGAATTCATGCATTTATTGCTAGATGTTGCTAACATGTTTAGCACGTTTTTGCAGTTATATTATTTTACGTTTTAGATTCTTGTGCTCTTTAAAGTCATATGGTTCCTTATTCACTGTTAATATTTTTAACATTTGTCAGAATTATAACATTTTATAGATTTTAATATAGTTTCATCTTCAGTGTGAACGAACATTTATATCAACCGGTTTATAAAGTTCAAAAGTTCTGTAGTTTCATAAGCAATGATGGCGAATTTCACGTTATATGTTAATATGAAGATTGGACCCTTTGGACCAATGGGGAACAAAGCTTGAGCCTGCCTGTTTTCAAAAACACTTTCTGCTTATCCTTTTTGTATGGTGTGGGATGACAGCAGCCCCCTCAAAGCACCGCATCAACCACATCATGCTTTTTTCCATCTCATGCTGAGAGATGCTCTAATGCTTTAATTCTCATATGAACTACTGCAGCGAGCATTAACAACTCTCCACTCTCACTCCTGGAAAAAAAAGGCAAGCTGTTATTGAATTAGCCACTTGTCATTGGAGCCCGCATTTGTGTAGATCCCACATTAGAAAGAACTGGAGTAAAAACAAATAAATGAAAGGACAGCTCTTGAATTGATCAAAAGTGATATGAGGAGGAAATGAAGGCTTTCTGCTCCACTGGTTTCTCTGTCTCTGAGTCAGTGAGACAGAGAGCAGCCGTCCACTGAGCTGATGGTATGATTACTGTCAGTTCCTCACGTCGTGTTCTGTTTTAAAGGGGATTTATCATTGACCCAGTAAAATTGTGAGGAACGAGCGTGAGAGAAGGATGAAATAAACCTTGTCCACATCTCTCCCACACTGTAACATCCGTGTTTCAGAGCTCTTTTCCCATTCTGCGCAAAAAGCCAGGACTCAAACTATCCATTTTAGATTCAAATCATTAATCACATACTTGAGGTTTGTTCGTTTTCACCATTAATGCATCTTAGTAAAAACTAGACATACCAACCCTGTATGCATCAGTGGGCCTGATTCAACCAGAAGGAGTCACAGACATCTTCTGTTAATAATTGTATCTCAAACATTGCTTACAAAACAAACTATCTTCTAACATTATAAGTGAACCTCAGGAAAAAGACTGTGAAAGTGCAAATAGGACACCGTTAAAGCAACAGTCCCTCAGAGGACAAGAGACAATGAGTTGACAGTTCACTAAAGGCACAGCTTAAGGAAAATTATTTCCATGAAATACTGTTTAGGAAAGTGCCGCGGTGAGTTTTTGTGCCATCTATTAAAACCAAATCAAATTTGCATTTCCTCCTAGTTGTCCTGTCTTGTGTGAGATTCACCTGAGAGCAGCTGCAGGTTGGGCAGAGGCTCTGACAGAACTCCTCGGCACTGCTCCTCCACCGGAAGAGGAATCACCATTAACCCGTCGGCCAGCTGCGGAAAATCCTTGATGAAGTTATTATCCCTGAAATTCAAATATAAATAAGGATAAAACATCACACAGATATTAGACAGTTTTGTTGCTGTTGAGTTTGGAATGATAATACAGATTTCTTATGAAAACGTGAAGCTGGCATGGGATATATCGAAGAGCTCTTCCATATTTTTAATAAGCAACTGCGCCTTTATTAGGACACAACCGTGAACTGTGATTTACAACTAGACATTGCTAGTCGGATGGAAACTATGACGAGGAAGGAGCATTTTACTGAACAAAACTTTAGATAGTATTGATGGGAAGTCTGATTCATTTCTGTGAACTGGTTCTTTGGGGCAGTTTGTTTCAGTGAACCAGTTAAAAAATAAATAAATATACAGTTTGTTTACGAATCACACAATAATGTGACATGCTGTATAATACATGCTATTATAAAAGCAACCAATAATGACTTGAAACACAGATGTCCGAAGCATATAAAATGAATAAACCACTCTTAAACAGCTAATCGTTTTACATAATTCATGAGGAACCATAAAGAAGTCAACTGCTCGATTCAAGCATGCTCATCATTTCGCTATGGAGATGAGCAAGTCCAATACTGTTTCCCCAGTTCAGTGTACATGTGACGTGACTGTAACTAATGACTCAACTATCAACTATTGCACTACTGTTGACTCAACTACTGCCATCAGATCAGTCTTTCCAAAATGTTTTATTTGGTACATGTTGTTAATTTGTTTTCTCTCCATTAAGGAAACCCTCGACAGAAAGTTTGCATGTCCGACACGTCCGAGAAATACTATTCAGTCTGATTTGGTGAGGTGGTTCATCCAGTTTACCAAAAAGAACTGATTCAAAAGAATAATTTGTTTATGAACTGGACATCACTACTAGAAAGCCCTGATTAATTTAAATCTAAAATATTTCAAGTCATTTTCCAGAATAGAAAGACGTCATATCTGCTATAAGTCTATTTGGTCAATTATTAAGAAGGCATTAAAATGCAGATCCCCTCAATGCTAACAAATAGGGCCAGGCCATGGGTTTATGGGGCCCTAGGTGAGATCATAGAAATGGGCCCCAAATGTGTAAAAAAATTAAAACCACTGCAAACATGACTAATGTTGTCTTTCTTTCTTTGCAAAATATGCAATGATTAACATTTTATTTACTTTTGTGTGTTTATTTACATTTACATTTAGTCATTTAGCAGACACTTTTATCCAAATCCAAATCTGTTTGTTCAATATTGTAACTTTTTTTTTTTTTTTTTTTCAGGTTAAAATGAATATGAATATATAAGGGAAAGTGTCTGTTCTCATTGTAGGACATCAAAACAGTATGACAAAACGATACATTGTTTGCTGATATCATGTGACTTGACAGTTTGAACCACTGATTTGAAAGATAAAATAACCGAAGCCTTATGAAGCAGTGTTTTTACAGTGCCCATCACTAGAGAAAATAATCAACGTTGTGGTGTTGTGCTGTTTTGCTGTCATATATGCAGAACAAAAAACTGATTTTACAGCTTCACATCAGGACCTATAAGGTGGCTGGCTACTGCCTGTACAGGCTGGCAAACATAGGCTAAAACTACAATTTCTTAACTGGATTTCAGTGAATGTTGGTGGAATTGTATGTGTGTGTGGTCTTAGTATTCCTGTACGTTATGAGGACCAAATGTATAGTAATACCACTTTTACTATACATTTATACATACATAAGTACAGTAATACCAGTAAATTTTGATCTTGTGGGGACATTTTTTGCTCCCCATGAGGAAGCAAGCTTATAAATCATGCAGAATTAAATGTTTTGAAAATCTAAAAATGCAGAAAGTTTTGAGTGAGGGGTAGATTTTAGTTTATTCAGTAGAAAAAACTTTAGGCCTATGGAATGTCCCCATAAAAAGTGAAAACCTGTGTGTGAGCGTGTGAAAGAAACAACAACAACAAAAAAAGAAAAACAGCAGATAAAAACTAATTATCTTTGATTCAAATAGAAATGGCAGCTGAGTAAATGCGAGCATACTCTTATCCTCCAGTAATGGTATTTAAACAATGTCTGTGTGCATGTCTTATTGTAGTTATATTATGCACTCTAATTAGCCACCAATTAAAATCCCTCTTCAAATATTTCATTTAATTTAATTGAGCTTTCTCTTTATGAAACATCAATAGCAAACAAAATTTTCATTAGCATCAGTCTGTAAAAGGCATCTTTTATTGAATCATTCTCAGAACAGATAGTTCAGAGATTCCATAGCAATTGTAAAATTCACAGGTCACAGTGTCACCAGCTCCTCTTGAAAACTGATTGGTCCCCTGTGAGCGCCAACCACTGTACATGCCTTTCACTTATTAATTCAAATGATTTATTTTCACAAAATTTCATTGTCATTTGAAAAGCTGTTGTTAATAGTTTGTTAATTGTGAGAATTGGTCCCCAAAATAAAGTGCAGCCATTATTTAATAAGCAAACTTATTAAATTCAGTTTAATTAAGAAATAGTTAAAACCACAAATATTTATCATTTACATTTTTTGGGGGAACTATTCCAGTAACATTTGTAACTAAAGTGTTTGTCGTGTGCCATTATGAAAAAGCCATGCCAGCTGGTGAAGGAAAGTCAGCCTGACGATTCACACACCATGTGTTCAAAGCCAGGAGATTCAGAAAGAATAGCCCTGTACACCCTCAACCAGTTGAGATCAGTTAGGACAGTGACATAGGTTTGAATACAGGATATTCAGGGCTTCGATCATGGAAGCTCCTGTATTGTTCTCATTTCAGTATCACTCATTTTCTGTGCTCTCCTGAGTTATTTTCTAATACTGTGAATGTGTAAACAAATATCTAGATCTGTAGTCAAAATACTTTTTGCTCTCTGTGTCTAGGGATGACAGCAATATTTATGTGGAAGAGATGGATACTCTTCACCCACTTTCAGGAGCTAATACTGCTTCTCCTGATGGTACTGTATGCCTGTTTTCATTATTTATGTCACATACTCACTGAAGATGTCTTCAAAAATCTGTTGCTAATTGTGTGTCATTCTAATAATAAGTGCATCTGAATGCACAACAGATTACCATTTTTATAGGCTTCTTTCTAGACATTTCTAAAACCAGATCTGAGGCACCAGTCCAGCCTCAAAACATGGCTTTCCCCAAGACACAAATAGGCAACAAGAAGAATTTTGGAAGTGAACAGATTATGATATATATATATATATATATATATATATATATATATATATATATATATATATTTTATATATATATATATATATATATATATATATTTTATATATATATATATATATATATATATATATATATATATATATATATATTTTTTTTTTTTTTTTTTTTTTGGCAGAAATAGTACAGACTGAAATCATGAAAGTGGTTAAATTAAGTGAAATGTTCGGTGTGACAGGTGATGAAACCAAAGTTCTAAGGAAAAAGGAGACAGTTTCATAAGACTTAAGATTCGTTGCTGTTCTTCACTGGCTTTACACTTTCATATCTGGCTCACATGTACTCCAAAGGTGGCTTGAAATTCAGAAGGACAAAATAAAATAAAAGTAAATTAAAAAAAAAAAAAAAATGGGAACAAAACTCTTCTTCATGAGATTGTTCTAGACAGCAATGGGCATTTTCAGTAGTACGAGCCTTACTAGCACTACCTGATCTAGCTTTAATTTTGGTCTTCTGGTAACCTTCAACATAATACTTGTACATGGAGCAGTGAATCTCACTGAAGCTGTGCTTGACATGTGGCAGCAGTTTGAGGCCATGTGAAAAAGGTAGAGAAAATGTAAAATGGCAAAGTAAGTTCCATAATTACTTTGTCAAATAGTGCACATAGAGAGAAACTGGGCGACAAGGAAGTCTCTAAGAAGACATATATATCCAGTGATTGACACATTCATGGGAAAGCTGCAAAGATGTTTCTCTAACAGAAATTGTGAAATTATGCACAGAATCCAAGCCCTTCACTGTAAAAGCAGCACTTTCTTATAGTACATAAGGACCAAATACTGAAGAGTCAAATATTGAAGATTTGAAGAACTTGTTCGTAACAGACCAAAAGGGGTTTGAAGGAGAGGAAGCAAAAAATACTCCTCTCATCAAATTTGTAGTAGTTGTTGTAGGAGCTATTGCAGGAGGTTTTTCATGAGCTTTTCAGGCTGTGAAATATTACCATTGTGACACCTGTAGGTACTGCTGATCAAAACCCATCTAAGGACAACAAAATGGAGATGAGCATCTGTCATCTAGAAATCTTCAGCTGTAACACTTGGGCTTGAGGGTTTTGGTTTGGATCGAGACAACTTGAGAGCACAGGGAAAAAGAGTTCGCCAACACATAAAACAACAGACAGGCAATGGTCAGAACATGAAGAATCAGTCCAAGCTGTAAATCCCACAACAGACTCTAACAGGCAGGATTGACAGCACAGAGGGTCAGTCCAAAACACACATCCACAACAGAATAATCCTGAGAGGGAACAGAGCACAAAATCAAAGGTCAGAAACTAGAGCGATCAGGTCCCAAAGTAAGCGGTGTCAAAACACAGACATACCAGCATTAGATAAAAGCCACTGGCTATGCTTGCAGAGACAAAACAAGTTCACACTGAGATTAGATAGATCAGTGTTTAAATAAATAACAGGTAATAAGCCAAATAGGAAACTGGTGTCAGTCTAGATTTCCAGGGATGGAGCCCTTTGGTGGTGCTCGAGGGCAAGTTACCCATTCAGAGGGTGCCATGAGTTTTGAGACAAGGCTGCAAAATTATTTACGTCTGGCAGATGTTTTAGTAGCAACCATAAAAATCACAGAATTGTATTTTTTTCCCCATGGTTCAGACCAGATGCATTTGATTGATTGATTGATTGATTTGATATGGCAGTATTTAGTGGGGCTACTTGACTTTTATCTTTATTTGATTGAATTAGCCTATTGATTGACTGACTGACTGATTATCAATTTATAAACTGGCAGCGATTTATTTACTATAGTATTTATTTCAGTTTTTAACTTGGTCTTCAAGTTAAAGGGATAGTTCACCCAAAAATGAAAATTAGCCCATGATTTACTCACCCTCAGGGCATCCTAGGCGTATCTGACATTCCTCTTTCAGACAAACACAATCTCAGTTTTATTTAAAATTGTCCTGGCTCTTCTAAGCTGTATAATGGCAGTGAAAGGTGCCCCGTTTTTGAAGCCAAAAAAAAGGCCTTCTGAAGCTAAATGGTGTGTTAGTGTAAGAAAAATATAGATTTTTTTAAAATCCATTCAACACCAGTTTAAATGAGTCAGTTTTTCATTCTTTTTTTTTTCTAAACTGTATAAATTCAGCATCTGTATAGTGACACACAGATAGTTCTTGGACTTGTATTATCGCATGCCTGTAGAGTGAGAACAGCTTGTTTCAATCATAACAGTCAGCTTCAAAAGCAAAGGCAGCACCTGCTCTGTCTGCTGTCCATCTTTGATCTTTGATCTTTGATCTATTACAATCAATAGTTCAGGAATCATCCACAGATCCAGTGAAGCACGGCCTCAGTGCAGTGGGTCAGGGTTTTGCTGGTTAACATGACCTGTTATCCCCTGCTGGAAGATACACCATCAAAAATACATCATCTGGCTGCTAAAACATCTCTCTGCATTGACAGACATTCAAAACTGATCCAATCTCCAAAATCTTAAATATTACTGCAAATATAAAAAAAATATATTTAATAATATATATATATATATATATATATATATATATATATATATATATATATATATATATATATATATATATATATATATATATATACACTGTATGCCACAGTCTGTGTATGTTCATTTAATTGAACTTGATGTTCTAAAACTGATATACAAATTAATAAAAACTGCACAGCCAAAAATAAATAAATAAATAAATAGACAAACACTGGTAAAGCATCTACTATAATATGGCATGTTTTTTTTCTTTCTTTCTTTTTTTTGACATTTTAATGTTACTTGCTTGTTACTAATGTAACTTAAAATGACAAAAAACAACAACATTGCTAAAACTTAAAAATATAAAATAAGAACTAATTTAAAATACGAATAAAAAATAATATATGCAAACTGACCAGTAGTCAGGACCACTATGTCACGTTCTTTTTAAGATGACCTGCATCTACTGTATACTCTATCAACTATCTCTAAAACTCTCTCTCTCTCTCTCTCTCTCTCTCTCTCTTCTCTTCATTAGAATGAAGTCTAAACCACAAGAGTCAGTGTAAGTCAATCAGGATGTTCTTTACTGGAAGAGCAGAGCGGAAACTCTAGGGCAGAACAGAGAGAGAGTGAAAGAGAGAAGCCACAGCATTACTCACTCGCTCTCACACAAATCTATCGATTACCAAATTAAATCACCCTGAGTCTGACCCGCAGAGAGCAGGTCACCCTAACGATTCTTCACAGATAAAAGTTTGAGAGTATGGATTATTCTTCTAAATAAGACTATGTCCTAGTCGCCTGAGAAAACCTTGTTATTAATTATTTTGTTCACAAAGAAAGAAAGAAAGAATTATTCTATTCTATTCTATTCTATTCTATTCTATTCTATTCTATTCTATTCTATTCCAGAACACAGTTGCTTTCATTTTAGAGAGAAAAAGAAAAAAAGAAAAGACTCAGACCAGAGGATTTAGTCAAGTAGTGAACTAAAAATTTCCAATCTGCATTATCATGATTTCTTTGGAATGTAATCAAAACTTGCATCAGAAGTGTTCAGGGAATTTGGATATTAGCATAGAAAGAAAGAAAGAAAGAAAGAAAGAAAGAAAGAAAGAAAGAAGCGAGAGTGAGTGAAAAAATGAATAAGAGTGAGTGAGTGAGTGAATGAATGAATACATAAATACAGTAAATAAATAAATATATGTAAATGTATTCGTAAATGTTTTATTGTCCGTTGTAATAACAGTGAAATGTATTCAGTTTTAAAAACAATATTTTTCCACATTGGTTTGGAACAATGATGCATGGCTTGACAAACCAAAACAAACCGTGATTTGTTGTTTTAGATGTTCATGACCAGAATGTGCTATAGAATGAGCTGTAGTCCAAGTAAACACAGTATATGAATGTTGATCATTTCACCAGAATGTAAAGTTGCCATTGAAACACAAATCTTCCTTGCTGAAGAATATGAAGAACGAATCCACTCTTCCTTGTACAATTAGTCAGCTGAGTTGTACATCAGTATTAATGCTGAAGGATCTATCAGCCACAACCTGATGTCTATTGGCTTTGGATATGAGATAAAACAGATATATGCAACTGGATCTAATAAGGAAGAAAAAATCTGCATTGCTGTAGAATATTACACACATTGTTGTACTTGTTTTTCACATTCTCTGATGCTGCCAATGCTAATTTCTACCACTAGAGGGATGAATTCATCTGCACAAATCAAAAGAGACACCACCAGTGTTTTCAGACATTTTCCTCAAGGTTTCTGACCATCTATTGACTCAGATCACGCCTGTTTTGTAATCAAGGTAAACAGTTATTGAAATGGTAAATGCATGTCTGATCAGTATTAGAAAACTAGCATCAGGCTTTATGACAAACCTGATGGCAGACATGCATTCTCCAAACGTGGATACTGTATTGTGCAATGGAATGCAATGATGAGAAGTGATTGTCAAAAGCATGACATTTCATATCTGGAATCATTTGTTCTGAACAATGTCTCAACAGACATTTCATTCAGAAGAGACTCGGATGACTTCAACACAAACTTTAAATATAAAATCTAGGCAGAAAAGAAAAGAAAAGAAAAGAAAAGAAACTATTGTACCTATTGAGGTCACTGTATGTACTGAAATTCAATTGAGTCATCATTATATTTATAATTATATACTTGAAGAACAAACTGATTGTACGATTTGTTAGTATTTTATTTTTAGTGATTTTACTGTCCTTTTCTATGGTAGCTTCACTTTCAGTTACTTAATGCAAAACTAATTACTTAGCTGTGTCTATAAAATTACTTGATAATATTTTATAAATATCACTTTTAAGTACAAAGGTAAACACTTAGATATTTATATTAGAGTAGGTGTATGGACAAGCTTTGTAACTTTACTTTGTACACCTATAATAATGTAATTCCTTTTCCTAATTGTGGTTGTTTTTCGCATACAATCCATTCTTACTCACTCCCTCACTAAATAATGACACATTTGTGAATTCGCCCACCTCATCTGCTCACCTCCTGCTTACAGAAAAATAATGAGAAAACATGAGAACAGTTGAGACAAATGATTCATCACTACACCTGAAGCATATTTCTGTCTGTATTCAAATACTGCGCTACAAGACGATATCTTGCTCGCTCTTGCATTTTGAGTTTCAGTGGGAGTTACACAATACAGAAGCAATAAATAAAGAAACACTCTTTAGTACATCTTTCTGTAGAAAGTGATGCTTTCATTCTGTCAGACTATAAAACTGTACATCCCACTTAATGTAACAAACCATGAAAACAAGACTTTATTTCATTCCTCCTTGAGGCCAAAACATTGATGCAACTCAGATGTGAAATAACATAATACACAACCAGCATTTGTTTACAGATCCCAACAAACTTGTGCACGGTTTTCAAAATTGCTGTTCTGTTCAATAGGTTGCATAGCTGTAATGTCAAGTAGTAATGTACCTCTAAAAGTGGCACTGACAATGTCTCAGTAATGGGGTTTGATTCTCAGAGAATGCATAAGATAAAATGATAAAATGTGTACCATCTACCAAATGCATTAATATAAATGCATTATTATATTCTCTAGTGTACATGTCAAACAAATGCATTCAGTGCCGGATAACATTGTTGGTTCTGTGTGTGAGATATATGAATGGATGGATGGCTAGTAACTTGAAAATTGCTAGTTTGAGCCTAGGGCTTGTTCAAATGAGATTCATGGCCAGGCTGACACAATGATATTGGTTCAACCAGTGACGATAGTCTGGAGACAGGACTACCCATTTGTCCTGACAGAAGTTTTAGTTTAGAAATCATCCACTCGTCATTTAACCCCAGGTTCCTCCAGGGGGATTGTCACTGTAAATGTACTGTAAGTTGCTTTGGATAACAGTGATGGATGGTGGTGTGGCAACTTAATCTGGGGGGACTGTTCCTGAAATATGCACACTTTTCTCTTAGGATAAAATGGTAAAAAATGACTTTATTACATGTATAGGTGAAAGGTAAACAAGGCTCAATGGGAAACTCATTTTCACACATATTATCATTACAGGGACATATTATCCATTAACCCTCATAATGCACTAAAATCTGTATACTGTTTCACATTCTGGGTCCATTTGGACCCGAAGAATCGTTATTTTATAAAACAGGCACAGCTTATTATACTTTTCAGTGAAAACCATATTGTTTCTGATCAGCAACTTCACATTAATAAGTGAATGTGAAAATAATCTAAGTTTTGAATACTGCCATGTTATCACCACTGCATTTACATATTTTTATTAATTACAAATTGAGAAATTCTTTGAATTTCAATTTACAAATGAGCTACACACCATGATAATGATAATAATAATGATAATAATATTAATAATAATAATAATAATAATAATAATAATAATAATAATAATAATAATAATAATAATATACCATTTTATGACATTTCTAAGAACATATAATCATTAGAATTAATAGTGTTTCATTAATCAAATGCCTGGAATTTATAACTCGTGGTTGCTCAAAAACAGTGTAAATTTATGAAACTTACATATTAATTTCTAAACAAATTTAATTTATTGTAATTCTATAAACTTTCACTTTAAGATGGTAAAAATGCAGTGGTTCATGAATGGGCATACAGATTTAAGTTCCTCAATAAAAAATCAGTCCCAAAAGTGTGTGAGATATGAGGACAAGGCCAAATATATTTTACAAGTTTATTTAACAGTCTTAAAGTTTTTGCAAAGTTTTGTTCCCTCACTAAAAACTATGCATTTTTAAAA
Organism: Cyprinus carpio; assembly: GCF_018340385.1. Lineage (NCBI taxonomy): Eukaryota > Metazoa > Chordata > Actinopteri > Cypriniformes > Cyprinidae > Cyprinus > Cyprinus carpio. The sequence goes on from NC_056576.1 coordinate 38,470,824, forward strand.
GGTTAGTTCACCCAAAAATCCTGTCATAAATTACTCACCCTCATGTCGTTTCAAACCCGTAAGAGCTTCGTTCATCTTCAGAACACAAATTAAGATAATTTTGATGGAATCTGAGAGCTGTCTGTCCCTCCCATAGACAGCAACGCAACTGAAATATTCCCAAGTCCAGAAACATAGCAAGGAGATCTATAATAAAAATAATCCATGTGACATCAGTGGTTCATCCGCAATTATATGAAGCTACAAGAATACTTTTTGTGCACAAAAGAAAAATAAATAATGACTTTATTCAACAATTTGTCTCCTCAGCATCACCCTGTAAACAGCAGCTAAAACAGAACAGCATACGTTGCTTACAGGGTGATGCTGAGGAGACAAATTGTTGAATAAAGTTTTTCATTTTTGGGTGAACTAACCCTTTAAGAAATGATGTATCTCTTCCAGGTCAAAACACACCTGAATGCGTTATTAGTGAATAAAATAAAGACTCAAGGCCCCTTCACAGAAAGATTATTATGGCCCCGATATACTTCAAATGAAATCGAAGAACAAACTGATATGACGTCATTTCAAATCAGGCCGAAAGTTCGTTTTGAGTTTGTTTCATCAGTTCGAAACAGCTGACCAAACCAAACTTTCTGGGGGAATTCATTTTGGCTCCTAAACACCTTTAAGCTTCCATTGGTCCGTGTCGGTTACGCAATCGGTGGGTGTGTTCTGAAACTCCACCTTCCTTGACGTGAGATTTTTTTCTCGGTTCATATCTCATTCAACAGTGGTCAGGCAAGAGAACAACATCTCCTATCACAAGCAACATAAATACAATGTGTCGAACAGCTAAGCTGGCACAGACATATCCACACCAGTATGATCACTCGTGGACATACTTTAAAGATTCAGAGAAAGCATTTAATTCCTAGAAAGAAATTGCAACGAAGCTTGGTGTCGACAACCCGGAGTTACGCAAAAAGAGACGCAGAGAAACATCCGAGACAAGTTTTCCAAAGCCATGAAAAGAATGAAAGGAAAGAGTAAAGATATAAGGTAGCAAGTACCAAATACATGTGTTTCAAATAAATGTTACACCATACTGCTGCTGCTGTTGTTTTTCTTTCAATAAGCGAATTTAAAGGGTATACAGTAAACGAAATGCCAAATGAACATACAATAATAAACCTTTGTTTTTAATCAAAAGTTAATAATGACACCACATAAAATATAAAAAGGTATAACAATTTATCCAGTTTAATAAAATAAATGACCACTAATAAAATAAAGTAACAGACTGACTCCAATCATTTTTTCCACATCATGCTAAAGTTTTGAGACATTCACACCTCCTATAAAGGAATGATTATGGAAATAGAATGGTTCTTTTGTATTGCAAACATGATACTTGACTCTGAACTGCTGCTAATCATTATTCTTTTGTCTATAATATTCTGACCATTGGTGCCCCTCTCACACCTAGATTGCCTACACTTCTTCATTTCATCGTTGTTGTGTTTAGGGCATACGTGTGAGTGTCGTGACTCATGTTTACATTAATCTACACCGGCCTTCAGCAGCACAGTGGTGTCGGATTGTTCAAAAACAGTATACCATTGCTCAGCCTTTTCGAACTTCTTTTTGTCCCCAAACAAAGAACGAAAATGAACTTCGTTTGAAGTATATTGGGGCCTTTAGAGTTCAACCATTGCATGATAACATTCTGTTTATTTTAAGTGTGCTGCAGTTTTGTCGTCTGCCGCTTAAAATTTCCAAGCTTGTCAAAGGATAATGGATTCTGATTGGCTGTCAATGTTTTTTTTTTCATCCATCAGCTAGAAAATGTTTCTGAAAGTGATTTAAAAAATATTGTATCTCTGTGCCATTATTATTATAGTTGTGGTGCGGGCTGTGCTATTCTTTTAAATTGATGAAAATCACTTCCGGTGTGGGAATGCTGTGCGCGCGTCTGGCTGCCGCTCCACGCTTGGTTGATGTTTGTGCTTGTCATTGTTTTTCCTTGTTGGATTACAAAAGATTATTTTGGTTCCATTGGACAATAAATCTGTAAACTGGACTTATTTTCTGAGCTTGGATTAATGCATTTATTTTGCCGGGAACCGGCTGTTGGCCTGCTACGAGCCCTCTAACCCCTCTATCCTCCATCTGTTGGACTGACTGTGGGGTGAGTTAGAACTCCTCTTACTAGTCATCCTATTCGCACTGTCTGCTTGGGTAGCTTACTTTTCTGTAAGCTTTAGGTGATGTGATGGTTGTGGTTTTGGCTAACATAGTTTTGCAGATAGCTAGATTTCTCATGGCTATTGTTAACAATACATCAAAACTTTTTTCACTCACCCCACTTTTGGTTCTCCTCATTATTGGAGTAACTTCCAACATGGAAACATATCTGCCATGTTAACTCAAGGCGCTTAACGGGCACCCGCGTCTTGACGTAGGTACGTACGAGCACTGTTGTTCACGGGGCATCATCCAACGCCCACGCTATGTGCATCGTTCAACCCGCAGGATTTTCAATGTGTACCAGTCAACATCTACTGGTATTCCATGTATCTGGTCAAAAAACAGAACTATGAATAAACTGACTCGTTAACAGAGCGACCGTCGTTCACTGCGATCGCTTGTTTTCATAAATAGGACAAACTTCAATCACAACACAACTGGAAGTAAATGTGTATTACAAAATCACTTTGCTCTCCTCAACTGCCGTTCTATCTTGGATAAGGGTCCTTATCTAAATGAACTTACTACAGACAACAACCTGGATATGTTATTTCTTACTGAAACCTGGCAAACACCGAATGATTTTGTACATCTTAACCTGCTTAAACCTAACGGATATCAATTATTGTCTAAACTGCATTTACATGGTAAAGGGGGTGGTCTTGCGTTCATCTACCAGAACTCTTTATCTATCACTCAGCTGGATTTTCTCATTCCTAAGTCCTTTGAGTACATGGTTCTAAAAACTGGCTTATAATTATCTTATAATTATCCTTATTTATAGGCCACCTAAGCAGCAACCTGAATTTTTCTCGGGAATTTTGTGAACTATTAACTTTAGCTTGTGCTGCATCGTCCCAAGTCATCTTACTTGGTGACTTTAAAATACATGTTGATACTGTCTGCTCTAACAGCACTCAGTTGAAGACTATCCTGGACTGCTTTAATCTTACCCAGAATGTTAATTTCCCAACTCACACTCATGGTCATACATTTGACTTAGTTTGTACATCTGATGTGAATAACATCTCCATCAGTGGTCATGCTATTCCTATTTCTGATTCAAGATTCAAGATTTTTATTTGTCACATACATGGTAATATGGAGAGCATATGACCAGCAGTGATATGGAGAGCATAAATGCTCCATGGACAGTGCAATTATTAAAGAACACAAACACAAGAAAATTATATATATAAAAAATGATATGGAAAAAGTAAGATAAAAAAAAAAAAATAAGAACAAAATAAGATGCTTATAAAAAAATGTGCAGGACAGTATACTGTAGACTTAATAAATATTAAGATAAGCAGGAATGTACAAGAGGAGAATGTGCAAACAGGTTGTATAGGATATTTATATAGCAGCAATAGAGGTAAAAAAAGTAAATAAATAAAAATACAAATTATAGAGCTTGCTGTGTGCAAGTGTCAATGTTAGTATATTCAGTATCTTACTGATAATTAAGTGAAGTCATGTAGAAGTCATGTAGAGCTTATCACTTTTGATTTTATGTTAATAGATCCTAATAAATGTGCTGGTAATACTACCATTTCTTATCGAAAAATTAATGCTATTAATGTAAATACTTTTGCTGCTTCAGTTGCTTCCTCTGCTATTTCTGATGTTTTCAAATTCACCTGTCCATCTGTGATATCTGATCTATATCATTCTGTTATTGTTAATGTTTTAGATGAGCATGCTCCAATTAGGACTAGGTCTGTTCCTTTGTCCCACACCTCTCCCTGGTATAATGCTGAGCTTCATGCTATGAAGACAATAGGTAGACAGCTTGAACGCCTTTTTAGAAAAAACTGGCCTGACTGTACATTTTTCAGAACATATTAGGCATTATAAAACTGCCTTGAATGCAGCACACTCTTCTTACATTTCCGACATCATCAGTAAAGCTAACAATAGGCCAAAAACACTGTTTAGCATAGTTAATAAATTAGTCCAGCCACCTAGCCACAGTCTCAGTCAATATGAATGTGATGATTTGTGTGGCTCTTTCTTGTGCCACTTTCAAATAAAACTGGATGCTCTATGTGGGTCTCTTGGCACTGAACCAACCACTTCTATTTGTGAGCAAGCTCAATCTATTCAACTGTTAAATAATTTTACCTTGACAACTCCAACCTTAATTGCTGAAATAATACAGAACTCTAATTCTTCCTCATGCCAGTTAGATTCTGCACCCACATTCTTTCTGAAACACTGTACTTCTGTCCTTTCTGTTCCTATTTCACACTTAGTAAATATGTCCTTTATCTCTGCCACTGTTCCAATTTCACTGAAAACTGCTGCTATTACTCCTGTTCTTAAAAAAAAAAAAAACCTGGACTCAACTGATTTCACCAACTATCATCGTTAAATTTAGCATTTATTTAGAAAATTATGGAAAAAGTTGTTGCCAATCAGCTACAGTCTTTTCTAGCTCTCAGTGATCAGTTTGATGCATTTCAATCTGGTTTTTGTTCTCATCACAGCACTGAAAGTGCTTAAGTTATGGTTGTCAATGATTTGTTACTCTCTGGTGACTCAGGTAATCTCTCCATTCTCCTGCTGCTCAACCTCAGCTCAACATTTGATACTGTCGATCACAAGATATTACTCTCCCGCCTCTCAGAGATAGGTGTCTCAGGTGCTGCACTATCCTGGTTCTCTTGATAGACAATACTACATCACTATGCATAATTATAAATCTCCCACTACTTTACTCAGTCAGGGTGTTCCCCAGAGCTCTGTTCTTGGGCCATTACTATTCATTACTTACATCATGCGTCTTGGACATATTGTCCTTCGTCATGGTTAAACACTGCATGCAGACCAGATTCTATTCACCAGACCACATCACTATCTACCTGTGTTAATGAGATAAAGGCCTGGCTAAATTCTAATTTTCACAGTTTGAATTTAAACAAAAAATAAATTTTAATTACTGGAACTCTATACAACTGGCACTGAGGACAATACAGTCACTCTCTGTATTTAAATCACAACTCAAAACCTACTTATTTACCCAATACTATCAGTCATAACGTTCTTTAGACACTCTCCTCATCCTGTACTACCAGCTGCAATTCTCTCTGAGTATTTTCGTTCTGTGTATTTTTGTTGCATTTACTACTCTTTGTTTGTTACTTATTGACACTATCCTTTTACTGTTGTTACTTATACTATGTTATGTATTTCTGTTTTTTGTTTCCAGTATTTTATTATGATATGATATTGAAATGATGGGCTTTGGCTATACTGGGAATGTGTATATTTTTAATTTAATTTTATTTTTTGATTAGTTGATTGTGAAATGACTGTTTACGATCATGTGAATCGACTGTCTGTTGTGTTACTGCTTTTGTACGGTGTCCTTGAGCTTGGAAAAGGCACTATATAAATGAAACATTATTATTATTATTATTATTATTATTATTATTATTATTATTATTATTATTATTATTATTATTAAATTAGAATGGTTTTTAAAACCATGTTTTTGTTACATTTATAGTTATCATTCTAGGTGTGAATGGACTTTTATCATTGCGTTGTTCCTTGCACAATACTATGATATGAACTCAAAAGACTTTTGCCATAGTGCATTATTTGTAAATGAATACATTTTGATGTATTATCACAGATTCATATGCATATGGCTTTTCTAATGAAATACATTTTCTTGATGGTGCACCTGGTACAGCATTGCACTTGTGATCTGAAGTGCTTCAGTACGAGTCCCGTGAAAAACGAGTCATGATAAAAGAGCTCAAAGAATTGTAGAAGTAAGTTAAAATGGCATGGTTGCTTCAGCAAATGTGTTTTTATCTCACATTTACTTTTGTTAACATTATCGGTTAGTTTTATGTTAGGGTTTAGTGCAGGTGCTACATTATTTTCAAACATGATAACACTAATATTTTAGTGCTATTTCATTTCTGAACTTCCGCTATACATCCACCAACCAATGCAATAAAATGTTCACTGATTCACTTTCATCTGCTTAAAAAATTAACACGATTTTAGCACCACTCACTGGACATTTCACTTTGAAAGTGAAGTAAAATGTGCAAGATGTGACAATTTTTTGTAGAAATGTCACCACAGGCATGTTTTCCCGGTGAGCCTGGGTTGGCGAATGGATGGTAGCATTACCAAAGCATCTACAACTGAATAAAAATGGTCATTACTGCATTTAATAAAGTGTATTAATAATCAGTTAAACAAGGTGTCATAATATATAGGGGGTGGGGAACGTTGAACGTTGATCCTGGAGGGCCACTGTCCTGCAGAGTATAGACCTTGATTAGCTTGTTCAGGTGTGTTTGATTAGGGTTGGAGCTAAACTCTGCAGGAACACAGTCCCTCCAGGATCAACGTTCCCCACTCCTGATATAGACCATAACATTGTCATCTCTTTATTGTGGAACAGAAAATGAGATTTCAAGCTCACAGTTGAGTTGAGCTCCTTCTATTAGCAGCTGTGACTGTCTGTGCAGCTTCTGTTTTATAACATTATCTCACGATGAGTCGATGTGTGAATGTTCCTCACACGCAGAGACCAAACAGACGCATCCGTGCACCACTCACAGTTTGACTGGTGCTGAAGATACAACATGTCTTTTTATCTCTTTGACAGCCAATTATTGGCAGGGATGTATCCGGTTGGTCTGCCGTATTGTCAGAGACAAGTCACGAATGAAGTCTTTGAGCTCATCTGAGAGCCTCAGGCTGCTGTATAGAACAGATGGGCTTTCTCCTTCTGGCGTGTCAATATTTTAAAAGAACAGTGTGGAGATTTTATTGGCTTTATCCACTATTGCTTTATAGAACTATCTTTTCCAACTTGAGAAGCCAGTATACTGTATATCTCTTCTCAGCGGCGCATTGAAATGAATACATGTGCCATTGCAAATTAAGAGGAAAACAGGGCTTTGACCGACTCTTATTGACCGACTCTAAGCCAGTCTGTGAGTTTTCAATTTGTGATATTGTTAAATAACTCATTCAATTAACAACTTCAAATAGTGCCTAACTGCATATGCGGTCCTAACTAAGACCACACAGAACAGAAACAGCAAAGATAAAGCCAACAAGTAGTTTAAAAAGGCAACATATTCATTTATTCATGCTTTTAATGCCAGTTATTTTTTTATTATTATTATTATTTTATTTTTTATTTTTTTTGATTGATTGATTTCTCCTCCAATATCTGGCAATACATATACAGTAAAATATTATAGAGGGATGCTAAATGTTTTAAACTATTTAAACCTTTTTAACTACTTAAACTATTCTAACATTTATATTAATAATTTGATACAATGTACCTAATTGTATACATCTATGATTTACTGTAAGTTATATAAAAATAAAAACATTTATATTATAAATTTTATATTTAATTCAATTTAATTAGATCTATAATTAAACTGTAATTAATAAATTAATTAATTTAAATAGGTCTATAATTAAACCATGAACCTCTCCCTAACCACACAATCACATGGCAATTCATAACTATTTGAAATTTTGCCAAATTGGTGCAGTAGCTAATTAATATGAATTTGAATTATCTAATTTGTATGTTCACACGATCTGCTTACACCTCACTGACAATAGTAGAACAAGTGTTTTGTAATACAATATGAATAGAATAAATACATTCAATTTTTTTTTTTTTTTTTTTTTTTTTTTTTTAAGCACATAATTAAAGACATCCATAAAAATGTTGGGCCTTATTTTATTTTAAATGTAAATTTATATTGATTGTGATGATTGTTCTTATTGGTTTTGGTTCTCAATACTAAACATTCATAAGAGATAATAACCATGATGCCAGCCACAACAGCATTGCATTAATGGATGATTAATTTTACTTACTTTTTAATTTTACTTTTGTTTACTCAGCAAAATGAATGTATCTTTATTCAAGTCATGCTGTTCATTTGAGAATGTAATTAAACTTTTACATTTTCAATATCAAAATTCCCCAAACACTTCTGATGCCAATTTTGATTATATTCAAAATAAATAATAATGCCGATTTAAAATGATTAATTCACCACTTGATTAAATCATCTGGGGTCTCATTTATAAAACTCTCCATAGATTTCATTCTTATAGTGTACGTATGCACAAAAGCTAGATTTTGCGTTTGCACAAAATTTTTCAGATTTATAAAACCATGTGTACGCCCGATCCTGCACAAAAATCCCTTTATAAATCTCAGTCGGGGGAAGATGTGTGTACGTGCATCTCCACCCCGACTCCTCCCTGAAATCACCATATATGGAGCTTACAACGCCTAGTTTTACTTTGGATAACCTCATCTGCATATCATTTCCACGCATATTTCAATCCACGTGATACCATATCTAACACCGTTAAAGGTACAACACATCGAGGAAATATGAGATATGGAGTATAAATGCCATTTTTATTGCTAAAAATCATCCAGTATTCGTGTTATGTTTTAGCATAAATATATCAAAATCTGATCATAAATATAACAAATCTGTTTAAAATAGTTCTTAGATAAATATTTTAGAATAGAGTTGGTCTCATTATTTTCCACTGACCAAATAGTATTTCAATTGTTTGAAACAATTCAAAACAAATTTAATTTATGCAGTTTTGCTGATAAGTTGAACATCTTTTAGCTATTTTTAGTCTATATTTATTGCAGTGTAAACAGAATTGTCTGACTCAGTGCGTCACTGACAAAGTAGCCTATATATATATATATATATATATATATATATATATATATATATATATATAAACCTTACAAATGACCATTTTCTTTAATGATTCATTTTCATTTTCTTCATCAAATACAGTCATATTTTTCATAATGTTGTGGAGATGCCTTCACATAACATCAACACCTCCATGCAGCTGTTGTTGTACAGTAAGATATCATGACTGGACCTATATTCAAACCAGACAATATAGACCGTTCCACCGAATCCAGCAGTGTCCACCACAGTATCGTGCGCATCATTGATCATTGTTCTCACTAAAATATTTTCTCAGAACATGAGATATGCAGGTTAGTTTGAAGATGAATTATTGTGCACCTATAGCACTCCTCACTGTCATTAAAACAGCATGCCACAGGAAAACTGATCAAGCGCATTCCACTAAATATGTCTAAATTCGTATAATTTGTTACTTCTGCATAATGACTTTATGTAATTTCAGTGATTACCTCCATTAATGAGAGTGGAATATTTAATGTAAATGTGTATATTGAAATTAAAACAGATTTTAAAATCGTTGTTTACTTCATTACTTTTCTCACTCCAGGAAAATGAGTGCGTACGCATGGTCTAGAATGTCCGTACGGTGCGTACATATTTACGCCAAGTTTATTTTTTATAAATCCCATTATGTGCGTGCAAAATTGCGTACGCATTTTATATGCCCATTTTGTGCATACACAACGTTTATAAATGAGACCCCTGTTCTTAGAATGTAGTTTTTTTTTCTCTCTCCAAAGTGAAACCAACTGTGTTCTGGAATAGAATAGAATAGAATAGAATAGAATAGAATAGAATAGAATAGAATAGAATCTTTCTTTCTTTCTTTCTTTCTTTCTTTCTTTCTTTCTTTCTTTTTCTTTCTCCTGTAGCATCTGTCTCATTGTGCCCATGAAATGACTACTTCAGGCCTTACTAAAGTCCTTAAAACAGAGATTTATGAGGATGAGAATGTGAGTAATAATCTTGATAGATTTATTTTAGTATCTATTGTTTCAATGCATATGTAATGAGAGAGAGCACTGGCAACATTGATAAAGCAACAATGTCACCCTGGAGCACAGCTAAGCAGTCAGGCACTGCAGACTCAACACTTTATCATCTTCATGAAAAAAAAAAAAAAAAAAAAAAAGGAAAATAACAACAGCATTGAATTACAAATTATGGAGTTATTAGTTACATTGGAGGCGCGAATGGTAATTTATATGCCACTCAGACAATAGCACTCTGTTTACAGAGTGTGGAAGCTTTGAATCTGCGGTTTATCAAGGCATAATGGAATGGCAATGTAAACAGATTATATACTGATTATGCACTGGGCTTTAATGGCTGGGATTTGTTTTAAAATCTCTATAGTGGCTTCTCAGATGAAAACACACTGAGAAACATTCCATGAGTGACTGCTGTTCAGTCAGTTTGATTGGGACTGATAACCATACATGAGATGAGCGTGTTTTGAATTTATTCTCAATTAGAGTGGCAGAACAGTGCACTTACAAAGAAACAGCAAGCAACACATGAAATTAAACATGACATTTGAAGTAGAAATACTCATAAAAATACTATTCCAAGAATATTTGTTTTAATTACAACTTCAAAAATGTATTTATTTATTTAGGTAGTTAGGTAATTGGTTTTTTTTTTATTTTTTATTTTTTTTTTACAGTGCAAGTCACTAAATCTGTGTGTGAGAATATCAGAGAAAGATCCAAGATGATTATTAAAATAATAAAATAAAAAATCAATCAAACAAAGTTTAAATGAAATTAATAAATAAACAATTAGCAAGTAATACATTAAAATAAATGTGATATTTCAAAGTAGAAAGATTAACATAATATTTTCCTGTAAAACATACTAATAATCCTTGTTTTATTTCCTAGTTTCTATCTGATAAAATATTCAAGTCAAGTCAAATTCAGTTGTTTAGTGCTTTTCACAATACACATAGTTTCAAAGCAGCATTACAGAAAGTTACACACACAAAACCCTGCTGTGGAACTTATTAGCATAGCCTAAAGTAAGAAAAGCATCAAACTGTTCAAACCACTTTTATCGCCAAGTTCTCACATACATGTAGTTCATGTGTGGCTCGTATGCAGTGCAGAAGCAGCACAGACTCATTGTACTTTCACACAAGACGCGTTTGAAGTCCGTTCCTAATTTGCAGCTATTTAACACAAACACAGTATTTATCCATTATTTTGATTTAAAATCCAAATGTTGTTACTGAAAATGCTTTTTCATCATTGTGATTTCCCTTCAGGAACTCGTGCTGCATCAGAAACACTTTGGGACACTTTGGGCTTAAAAGCACACCCAGTGTAAACAACGTTAGCTTCTGTTTTTCAGCAAGCGCTCTGTTGCGCAAGTACGTATGCGTAAGTGTGTGTCATGCCAGTGCACGAATTAATCATTCAATATGCAAGTTACAGCCAGTGCCGTCACTACATCACGGATAGGGATACACACGCTCTGTACGTTGCCTGTCTGGGAGTGGAGCGTGCATGTTTCTTCTATGATCTCAATGCTGAGGTTGTGAGATCATGGGAATGGCCATTCTCTGCTCACATATTCAGCTCTAATGTCTCCAAATATTCCAACATCCTGTGGCTGTTGCAGCATTGCCAGCCACGCACATCTCTGGTTGAACCTGTCCGACATGAGGGATAAGAGCAGGTTCTACCTTTTGGACACCCCGCTTGCCCCCTTTGGGCCTCTTCAGTGATGCAGTGAGCTCGGTTGTCGAGAGGTTCCAGGAGGCTTGGAAGCAGGCGGCGGCGTTCCAGCATTACCTCCCCCGCTGGATCAAGGTCTTAGGGGCTGCAGTGCGGGAGCAGCCTAAACCATCTACCAGCTCCTCACTTTTTAGTTGAGGCGGCGCTCTCAGCCAAAAACAACTAGGGAGAAAGCGGATCTGCGGCCTGTCATTCTCTCTAGGAAGGCTTCGGTGAAGAATTCTTGACTCCGAAAGTGTCGGACTTCCGAGGGCAAACCCCTCCTGGGGAAGAGCAGTGTACAACGGTTGGTCTCTGCTAGCCAACTGCTTCAGGTCACAGAGACAGTTGTTCTTATAAAAAAAGAGGGAGGTGTGTGTAGGGTGGTTGGTTTAGTTGGTATTTTTTTTTGCTTGTTGGAGACTTCTTAATGTATCTCAGTGGGTCCTGCAGACAGTGGAAAGAGGCTACAGAATCCAGTTCGGTTCTCGTCTGCCTCAATTCAACAGGGTCACACTTACTGTGGTACACCCCTAGCAGTCTCTGGTGATGGAACAAGAAGTGGCTACCCTATTGAGAAAGGAGGCTATAGAGCGCATTCCTCAACTCAAGAGGAAATCCGCCTTTTACAGCAGATATTTCATCGTTCCCAACAAGGATGGGGGGTTGCACCAAGACATTCAGATTCATGATCCTGACGTTGAAACAGATTGTGACACAAATCAGGTCCAATGACTGGTTTGTCACCATAGATTTGAAGGATGCATACTTCCATATCTCCATCCTTCCCGGACACAGGAAGTTCTCGAGGTTTGCCTTTGGGGGCAAAGCATACCTATACTGGTTTCTTCTGTTCGGTCTGGCAGAGGCAGAGGCCCGGGGAATTGAGCCTCCACATCGAGGTCGTGGGGCAGTTTTGGAGCATTTTTGGCCAGGCTCAATTCGACCTGTTTGCATCTCTGAAGACCACTCACTGTCCTCTGTGGTTCTCCCTCACACATCCAGCTCCTTTGGGTCTGGATGCAATGGTACAGACGTGGCTATGGCCACTCACATTGGTCAGGTTTTATAGCCTAGATGTTGGGATCACTCCGGGCTGTAGAGTGCTTCTGTCTTTAAATGTGCACATTGAATTACACAAGACAGGTATTTATCAGTATGGCAGAGTTAGTATTCTTGTTCCCAAAGCATTTCCGACACAGATCATGAAGGGGAACATCTCTAGGTTACATTTGTAACCAAGGTTCCCCAAAGGGAATGAGACACTGCGTCACCCTAAAAATACTTCCTTCATCCCTGTGAGCACTTGCTTCGACCAATCATAAGCTAATGTTGTTTACACCGGGTGCGCTTTTAAGCTTCCTGGTTGCTACGTCATCCGCCCGTGACATCTTGCCACTCTATTGGACTGATTTCACACATGTTTCAGGACACGGTCACGCAGAGGTGTTCCCAAAGCATTTCCAAAGCAGCGTCTCGTTCCCTTTGGGGAACCATGGTTATATATGTAACACAGATACATTCTCTTTTTACACAGTACAGAAATACAATCTTTCAGGGACGTAATCTCGTTTAAAAGCAATAAAAATAAGCAATGTATTCAATGAGTTTTACTTCTAGATTTATATATTAAGTTGCTCAAGCAAGTGGCAAAACATTTAAACAGCCTATAGTCTAGCCCAGTGGTTCTCAATCTTTTGTTTCCACTGCGCCGCACTATGGTCCAAGTGCAAGTCTCACGGGCCGTTCCTAAATATGATATTTAATCATCATGATATCTAATCGATTACATTCATTGAAATAAATAAATAAATAATTATACTCACCATTAATAAAACACCTGATGCTGTCGGGAGCTAACCAGTTTTGTGAAATTCTGCTCGAAAGGAGTAACAGCACAATTAAGTTGCTATTGTAAGATGCAGTCTGTAAGAGAGTTCACCTCTATCGCTATCGCTGCACTGCTGCAGATGCACCTCTCCTGGAATGCATCAGACTGCAATCATGATATAATCACTTTTACATCATTTATAACCTTTTTTTTTTTTTTTTTTTTGGTTCACACTTTAGTTTGATTATCACTATTCTCGCTGTTAACTAACTATGCTATTAACTATGGCTTTTGCCTCAGAAAACTGGTCTTCAGTAAAAACTGGTCCCTAAAGTTAAGTGTTACATTTTATTATTATTATTATTATTATTATTATTATTATTATTATTATTTATTATTATTATTATTATTATTATTATTATTATTATTATTATTTCCCCCCAAAAAACTACACAGTATTCAGAATTAATAGGTACATCTTTATTCATTGATGTTTACTGGTGTGATTTTATTTTTATCTCATTTTAAGTGGTAAAACATTGGTTGGGCATTTGGACCTTATTAACCTCATAAATTGCACTGTTTTCACTACGACTAAAAACATTTACAGTAATACAGAAAGAAAAAAAAGGGGGTAACACTTTATTTTAAGGACAAGCTCTAACTATTAACTAGTTGCTTATTAGCATGCATATGACTTGCATATTGGCTGTTTGTTAGTAATTATAAAGCACATATTAATGCCTTATTCTGCATGACCAAAGTGAGCAGATTGATTAATTGATTTATATATGTATGTATGCAAAGGTTTTTTTTTTTTTTTTTTTTTTTTTGTGGAGGCTCAGAAACTCCTGAGCTTCTAGTCCATTATCAAAAGATAAGAGGGAGTAAAATCCTGTCTATTAATTTATTTTATTCCCAGTTTTCAGTGTTTATTACAGGCTTTCTTGGCAGCATTCAAAGCCTGATGCTTTGGCTGTAGTGGGACTATTTTCACTGGAAGTAGAAAAAAAAGTGAAATAACTGGTCAATTTTGGTCTTACAGTAAATGCAAGTCATTCAATATTTATTCAACAATGTTCACTGAACTGTTCAAGAGCAACTTTAACTGTACGATCAAACCTCTATATTAAAACATATAATACAATACAGTGATGATTGAGAAATGAACAAATAACATTCCTCAAAAGCATGATGTATTTGATGCTTTTTAACAAGATTAAATAATTGTAGATTTTAAAGCGAAACCCTATTTCATCTAACTCTTCATCTTTCTTTCACCTCTCCTCACTTGTCTCATTTTTCTCTCCTCACTTCGTCTGACTGCCTCTGTCTCCTCCTTCCTCTTCATCTGACCATCCATTCACAGATGGAGTGCAGTGGAGTGGGACAGAGGGACAGCGGCTGCTCGCTCCTCACACCAGCATGTGTCAGCCGGCCTATAAAACATTACAGCCTTGCGTCGCGTGTAGCTTTCTGGCTATTTAGCTTGTAAACATGTGTCATTAAATAATGAATCGTGAGTTAACAAGGATATAAAGCACTGTCAGCCTGACATGCTCCAGTCACTGTCGGTGTGGTGTTCAGCTGCATGAAACATTTTTGAATTTGTTTCACCAAAAGGGGTCACTGCTTAGTTGACTTTTGAGTTTTTACAGTTTCCATGGTCCATAGAGACCCAACCACTCACAATAAAAGCTTTGGAGAAATATGTTGTAAGAAAATAGATGTTATGAGAAGAGAAGACCTGGAAGTTACGCAACCTGGAACTTCAAATGAATGTGTGTATAAAGCTGTTTGGGTGAATGCTGTTTTAATGCAAAGTCAGTCCACAATATGAATCTGAAAATGAGTGTGTGATATTAGCAGGCAGACAATTTCTGATATAGAATAAGTAAAATATCAGCTATAGGTCATTAATACATCTTCATGAATTTATATGTGTGTGTGTGTGTGTGTGTGTGTGTGTGTGTGTGTGTGTGTGTGTGCTTTAATGTGTTAGTCAACACAAAATATGTGTACTACTTTAAAGCATGACAAAAAAGAAAGAAAAAAAAAAAATTACTATCAAGTAATTTGACATTATTGCAAAGTGAACTTTTTAACAGTGTATTAAGTGGGTTAAGAAACAGTCATGAAAGTACACTTGAGTTGCCTTTTAATGTCTTTCAAGTGTCTTTTGTGACAATATTATAATTTAGTGAACATATAGGGGTGAATTTAACAAATGTTATTGCCATTTTGGCATGTGCTATATAATGTAATGCTTCTGACATTAACAAAACAGCAGTATATTATACGTTTCTTTTCTCTCTTTGAAATGTTTCAAACAAAAGGGGTTAAATATGTTTTCATGGGGTTTTTTTTTTATATAGAGGGGGACCCCTGTGGTCTTGTGCATATGGCAGTTCATTTATTAGTATTCTCATTTGCTTTTCAGACACATATTGATTAAGTGCTTCCTGGAGGCTCAGCCATTTTCAATTTTTGCCTTTGCTTGCTACCAACAGTCTAATTACAGGGAGTCTCGGACTTGTTGGTGATACAAATCCTTAAAAAAAAAAAAAAAAAAAAAGGCTTTACGTAGAATTAAGCATTAACACAAGCACAAGGCTGCAGGTTATATCATGTAATATTACAAATTAAAATGTGATTGTGAGCATGTTAATATTAAATGACTTGTATTTCAGACCATTTTCTGTTTCTTGTTCACTAGTGAAAGAAATCTTGCTCCAAATGTTCTATGAGTGCGTGACATCAGTCAAACTCTGAATGGAACGTTTACAAATATCCCAGAAAATATTTCATGTTACAATGATTGTATGTTGAACCACAATGCTGTCACTGCATAGCATTTGTGACTTTCTGACTTCTGCCGGACTCCGCCCCTTACCTGGACCCTTCCTTCCTGAACACTACCTGCCCTTCACATACCCCACAGCACGAGGAGGACACCAGATTCCCTGTTTATTTTGGACACTCTTCCCTCTTTTGGTTATTTTTTTGTTAATAAAAGCCTCTCCGAGGCCTGACGCCACACTTATTAAAGCCATTAACTTCACAGTCTTGTCTGTTTTTTGTCCTATTTTCAGAATTTTTTTTTTTTTTTTTTTTTTTTTTTTTTTTTGCCTCAAATTAAAGTTTTTAATGTTTTGGACTGTTTGTCAAGCAGGATATTTAGGCTACTTGAAAATAAACTCCATTTCCAAAGCTCTAGAACTGGATTAGTCTACAGGTTAACATGCTCAGCAATAATAAGGTGTTAAATCAGTGCTTATCCATCCACGGGACACTTCTACCTCTGGACCAGCATGTTTAAACCTCTCCTACATCAGGTAAAATTAGACTTGTGGTTTCCAGACAGGATGCGGCCTCTATCCTCAAACTGGCTTTGGTCTAGAAACAATCAGGATGCTTCCAGGAAATTATTGACACTCACTGTAGGATTAATTTTCTCTTTTTGAGAAGGTCTTTCTTGCGGATGACCATGATTATCCCGAAAGCCTGCAGACAGTGCCAGTCTCAGTGTGACCTGTTATCCGTTAAGACAGTTCGTTTACAAAAGGTGAAAACAGAGTTCAGAAGTGATAGAGTTCATTTCCAGGTAAATAGCTGGATTTGTCAAACGGTCAGTGGCACACACACACACAGCTAGAGGTGTGATGTATTTACTGTTTTCATCACAGTGACATGAACATCTATTTGATTCTTCTCTGCCATTGTCTTGATTGAGCACTCTATGGTTGTACAGTACATTCTCAATCAAAACGTAGTATTGTACAAAGGGAACCTGAATAAGGACATTGCATTTTAATGTTTACTTTATTCTTGAAGGTTGAGTCAAAGCTAATATCTGTTTGGACCATCCTTAATGGCAATAACTGACACTGACTGGCACTTCCTATAATTTGATATGAGACGTGCATGTCTCTGTGGAGTCATAGCTCATTCTTCTCTGCATTACTGCTTTAACAGTGACATTGATTGCTAAGTCTACAGACATGAGCTGATCTTTTCAGGTCCTTTCAACAACATTCAAAAAACTCTGCATTATAGAACCTTTGAATTCTTCTACATACGTTCTTCTGTGATCAACATTTTTTAAGCTTCAAAAAGTACAGAAGGATATCTTAAAAACAATCCATATGAAATGCATGGTTTCAAGAAAAAGTTGCCCCCCAAAAATAAAATAAAAATAAAAATATCCTGACAGTTTACTCCCCCTCAGGTCATCCAAGATAGAAGCTTCTCCTTGTGTGTCAAACACCAATGCACTTTGCGACTTTACAGATCTTCTGTATGCACAAACAGCTTTTAACACTCCAAAGAGAAAGGAAAACATGAAATCGCATCATAATATCCCTTTAAGAAGTATGCAAAGGTGAAATCACCAATGCTAGTTTTAGACCAGAGATAGTGAAGTCCAATATCTCTTTGATTGTACAGTATGTATGGAGAAGAAGTAGGAGAACAACAACAAAATAAAATAAAAATAAAATACATTTTTCAAAATATGCAAAAGAAAGAATGTCATACAGGTTTGGAATGACATGAGTGTGAGTAAATTATTTTCATTTAAGCTGCCAGTAAAAACTCTAAAGTAATAAAGAAGGATCTCATCTCTTAGCAACATAATCCGTCTCTTTAATAGAAGCAATAGTTATTTCAGTGAACATTTGTTCTGGCCCAAAGGTGTTAAAATGATTTTCTATGTAACATGTGACGTCAGTAACTCTTTCTGAATTCCTTCTGAGATTTTCTCCTCTTCCTGTGTGGAAGGAAACACACTAAATAGACATTAACTGTAACTGAATTTTTTTTTTTTTTTTTTGCTTATTTATTTAATTGAACTTGAGGTAACAAAGTTTGTAAGATATGTAAACACCTCTCTTAATATTACTGCCTTCTGCTGCTCTTTCCTTCCTCTGATGATTTACCTTTAGCTAATTAAATGTCTTCTCTTCTGCTGCACACAATGTATCTGAATGCAACATTTCTAGTAAAAAAAAAAAAAAAAAAAAAACTACAGAAATCCTCCAATTTTCAGTTTCTGTTTAAGTTAAATAGGAACCTCTGTCCTTTAATTTGCTTTGAATTCAATGGTGAGGTAAAAATGTATATTCGGATGCAGCCTGTCTCTTTCATATTGTTGCCATCGCTCTCGTCCTTTCTCAGAGGAAAAAAAAAAAATCAACCGGCTGCTACAAAGAGCTGTCATCTTTGATGGATGGTATTCATCTTTCCGGTCCTGCACTGAATGCCTTTTAAAGGAAATGTTGCACTCGCGTGGGTCAGAATGAGTCTCCGAGCCTCTTTTCTCAGATTGGCATGTCAATATCTATTAGTCGCTGTGGTGGCACTGACTGTGGCCAACCTGATGCAGATCTCTGAGGAGCCCGGAGAGAAAGGCATGCTGGGAAAGAAGTGCACTTACTGCCAGCTGAAAGAGCTACCCATGAAGGCATGTCTGAAACGAAAAGTTTCTGTTTCACCAGCACACACACGCACATGCAAGCATTCAAAGATAAAGTATAAAATAAAAAAAATAAAAAATAATCCTGTCACTCAAAACTGTTTTTTTCTGTCTTCTGTTTAACACAATTCACAAAAAAAAAAAAAAAAAAAAAATGTACAGAAAGTTCCTACAGCTATTTTCTATGCAATTTCAAACAGTGAGTGGAGGCTGGCAAACTCCAACCGAGATGAAAAAGTGAATGAATAAATAAATAATTAAATAAATATATATACTTGCATGCAGTGTGTAATGTAGCTGTCTGTGAATGTAAGCAATCTTCAAAGTTGTAAAGCTGAAAGTGCATGATAAATATAGTTATTGTCATCATTACATTACATTAATACAGAGGTCACTTTTTCAAAAGTGTACTTAAGTGTGTTAAGGAAAAGTGTCTGTCTTTAATTACACTTAAGTGGCATTATATTTAATTAATATTATATTAATACGTTTTTTTTTTATTCAAAACTTTTAAGTTTTGAAGTACACTGCAAGTGCACATTCAGTTTTTCATAAGAGATGTTATATTCCAAGTCTAGTACGAGTTTTGTACGAAGAACAGACTTTGGTCAGACATTAAGACAGATTTTAATCACCGACAATATTCTCCTCAACCATAACTATCAAATCTGATTTGCAAAGGCTCATATTTAAACTTGCCATGTTGCAATACTATTTAAAATAAATATTTACAGTTAAAAACATTACATACTATTTGAAAATTACTTATTAATGAAAGCTATTAAAACTGTTTCCAAGGGAACTCACTGTTAAGTTGTTTTTAAGCCGAAAGCAAACATCATCAGAAATCATATTCTATTCTGAACAAATAGAATTTGCCTGAATGTTGTTTACTATATCATTACGGGCACTCTGCCACTAATGACTAATTTCCACAAACTGTTTCCATGGATGCATATGGCCAAAGCTGCATAAATATAACTAATATGAGGCACAATGTTTGATGAACATTATTATCATGAGCAAAATGTGCTTGAAAGCATCTGTAGCTCTTCAGGCCGCATCAATTCTGAGTCATGTCACCCTTCTGTTGGGTCTGTAGTTAGTAAAGAGCTGCATCTACATATCAAAGCATCTGCTGAAGGGATATTGAGGACATGAACCCCTCGAGAAGAAAAAAATAAATAAAAATACATAGTGTGATGAGGGTCAAACAAAGGCCTAGAACAGAGACACAGACACACTACAATCAAACTACAATCAAAAAATCGAGAAGATGTAGTTAATCGTTACTGAAGGCAAGAACAAACTCAAAAACAGAACATACAGTACAAGAGATGTGCAGCAGCACATCCCACACATGCTTGGATATTCTTTTATACTTCTGTGTTTCACAGAAGAAAGAAAGTCAAAAGGACATGAACGTGTGCAAATGATTACACATTTTTCAGTTGTTTCATCCATAATCTCTACATTGCATCTCTCGTAATGTGTGGCAGTTTTTCCACATTTTTGCCCAAACCTACCCAGTGTGCAAACTAACATGAGCATGATTTTAAATCAGGGTTTTTCTTTTCTTTTTTCTTTTATTTTCTTTTTTCTTTTCTTTTCTTTTTTTTTTCTTTTTTTTTATTCCAAGGTCTCCCAAATATACTGTTTACATTATTGCTAAATGTTTAGCAATAAGTTACATAATTGCTGCCTTTGTATTAAATAAATGCAATTTATGTACTACACAACACAAGCACAACGCTTTCTTGCAGATTTGTTACAACTTTGTTACTGTTAAACTGTGACACATCCAGCTGTGAGGTGAGGTATACGCTGTATTTACTTTGTCCTTTTTAACAGGACCAGAAGGCAGAAAAGAACCTCCGCTCCTCACGCTCAGCTCAGACATTCTTTTGTTGCCTTCAAAAAGCCAAAACACTATAGCAAATAAAGGAAGACCATGGAAAACCATTTCGTTAGAACCATTCAGAGCCCTTCTGAAAAATGTAATCCACGGCTGTCCTTCAGCCCGGAGAGAAAATTGTGTTCTTGCTGGAAATAAGTGCATTATTTTCCACTTTCTTTGAGCTTTACCAAACCATCCAGTGCATAAAAGCACAAGACACAGAAAATGTTTAAATGCATTGTGAAGGTTTAGGGCAGGGGTCTCCAAACTTGGTCCTATTCTGTGATCATTTCAATGTTCATACAATAAAAAAAAAATTATATATATATATATATATATATATATATATATATATAAGCATATATATATATATATAATATATATATATATATTGCATGTTGAAACTAAAATAAAAAAAACCATATATAAAATTCTTGTCAGAATTGAGTAAACTCACAGTTCCTCTTTATAGAAAGAAAAAAATACATTTATAATGTCATACTGGAAGCCTGAATAATAAATTCTGCCATGGATAAATGAACAATAAATCCAGTCAATCAAATGATATAAAAACTATCTCTTTTTACACCCCAAATTCTGAGTCCAGACAAAAAAAGTCATGCATAATATTTGAGATATAAAGGTGTCTCACTAAAAGTTCCCTCTTTAGTCCAAATTCTGAGTAAAAAGTCTGATTTTTGATGTGTAATTTCTTATTTGTTCTTTTATTTTTTATGTAAGAGTTTAATTTTGTTATTTTTGGTTTTTTTTCCAGTACTGCTAATTCTCACTCAGACTCGTCACATACCCCCATCGCCCCTCGCAGGCGGGGGGGGGAAATTTTTTCTTTTTTTTTTTTTTTTTTTTTTTTTGGAACTTTAAAAGGAGATGGAAGGATTAAGAACTGTGAGATATGAAAAGAAAACAACTATGTTCCCAGACAAATCAGTCAGAATTGATCAAAGACGAAAAGTGATACGGCTCCTCCGGTTTCGGGCAATGAGTCCCCCGTTCCCTGCTCCTTTTTTTTTTTTCTATCCCATCGCGGGCGAGGCCGGGCAAGTTCGTCCGTCCCTGGCAACTCACTCTATCCCACCGCCTCGAGCGTCACCCACTCAGACTGCTACGCCCAGCATCACCACAGCGCCAGACAGAAACAACCGGCCAACAGTCTTGCATTTAATAATCAAGTCATAAGAGCCTCCAGACAAAAGCAGATGATCAGACATGCATAATATTATGATTGTTAGTATATGGCCAGCCAAGGTGTCTTTCCTCAGAAAGCAGTTGTCTTTATTTTCAGACAGTGAATGGTTTTGCGGGGTTTGACACTGGTGGTGTAGTGCTGGGATTGCTGCTAACACACAACACTGATAACTTAATAAAGATGGAGTGTTTTACATTCATCAGAACTGCTGTGCCACAACACACCATCTAACGTGAGTGAGTTTGACAGCTGCAAATACACACGGTCGTGTAGGCTGTAAATTAATTGCATTTCTCTTTAAACGTGAGCCTTTCTGAGAAATGTGTTTGCTGAACAAAATTACTCTCACTTTAGACCAAAAAAAGTACACAAATCATAACTGATGTGTCTTGAAATGATCACAGCATACATGCTATAGAGCAAATCCATTACTGCTCGCTTTTTGAGTGCCATTCAGAAGTATTTTTCCATTCATTTTCTCCATAGGGATCCCAAAAATTTCTTCAGTAAAGACACCAACAAGCTCCAAGATGAATCACATCCTTACAAACTTTGATTTATTAAGCTAATAAATGTTTGCTTGGTGAATGAAGGTAAATTGATCAAACAGATCAAGTGGCTCTTCTGAAGACATGAACATTGTGACTGATATAATGAAATCAGATGTTAGGCTACAATATAAAACTTAATTTGTAAGTGTTTATGCTCTAATAATTTCAATACAGAAATAATTTGAGTAAATTTACTGGCTCAAAGTAATTAAGTAACCACTGGTGGTGACCATTGTGGTAATGGATGGAAAAAGCTGCCGGTAACCATTGTAAGTTGTTTCATATGCAAAACAAAATGTGACGTAAAAAGAGTTCACCGATGGATTCATGTTTGACGTCAAGTGCACACCTACAAGTAACAGCACACAAGAAACTCTGAGCTCTCTGTACTCTGGACTTGAAAGGTTCCTATGTTCAAAATCCCTTTTTTTTTTTTTTGAATAAATGTACTTCTAGAGCCTCGCTGTTGCACTCAAAATACAACCCTCATGAATCTGGAGAATAAAATGGACTAAACTGCCAAACACTCTAGACATAAAGCTTACTGGTCAAAAACTCACCTGAAGGTCATCTGAAAAACTTGTCCCTGGATCACCTGTTGAGTTTTGTTATTGTACCCGCGGAGCATCTCACTGAAGAGCGTGTCGTTGAAGCGCGAGTCTTGTTTCGAGCACTTTGGCCCTTCACAGTGATCAGCCAGGAGAAGACAGGAGCGGCCGTCAGCGGCAAGCTTGTATTCCTGCACACACCTGATCTCACACACACACAATGACAGTGTTGAGATTTCATTCAGATAATGTTAAAGGGATCTTTATCAAATACAAGCTGAAATACAAGTACAAATACAGCTGAGTAAAACAAAAACTGTGTCCGTCTTCATTTCAGGCTTCATTTCAACAAACAAGGGGGTGATTCTTTTCTATACCCACTGAATGTGCTCTTTATGCGCTTGGGTTCATATTCATGCACATGTGTTTTCTCTCACCCGCAGAACATGAGCACATTGCTGGACGTCGGGTCATCAGGAAGAGGAACCAGCTGTTGAAGACACAGCTGCTCACAGCCTCCATTGAAGCCGTCCGTACAGTCCGTTCCCAGAGAGTAGTCATAGCAGCCCGAACCGTCCTTCATGGGCCTCAGTCCTTCTGGGCACTGTGAATGATTTGGGATGAGAGATGGACACGGGGATCAACATCTGTGTGCTGGTCTGGACTTTCTGTTACCAGGTACCAATAAAGACCACATGTACTGTATTCTCAGTGGGGAGTTATTATGAGATGAACAAAGCAGTTTCTCAAGAAGGAAAGGGTGCTAATGAGGGTTGCCAAGGCAGTGCCACAGAATTCAGGAAAAGATCCAGAGCCTCAATAAGACACCAATTATCCAGACATTTCAAATTGACCGGCCCACATATTCAGAGACAAGAGAAAGTCCACCTGGTTTGTTTCTATTAACTTGCTAGTACAAAAGTAGAGCATAGTGTTATCATAGTGGATGCTAGGGTATTTTGTGTTGAAACTTACATGCCCAAGTCAAAAGTCTCATTGATGTGGCTCGGGTCTCTCCTTTAATGTAAGTCTATGGGATTTTTGTGCTCTGTATCATTGGGCAGGTTGAAAATTGTAAGTCTGATTGCTTGAACAAGCACATCTTAAGGTATAATGCATGATGCATAAATAGTGTGGGATGATTTGTATGCCAAAGCTGAATGTCTGGGGGTCTTTTTTCATTAGCTCCAGTCTGAGCAAAAGTATCTTGATTTTTTAAGACCCCTATACTCATGATGAAGTTCTTTTTTTCATTCTTTGCTTAGGGGTAAAACAAAGTTTGAAATACCCTTACAGCCACAGTATATACTGAGACCCCTGGGTAACAGGTGCATTATTCTCTCTCTCTCTCTCTCTCTCTCTCTCTCTCTCTCTCTCTCTCTCTCTATCTCTCTCTCTCTCAAAAAACAAAAACAAACAAACAAAAAACCTAGGTGGTAAAATAATTTCTGATTTCAATGTAATGTGGATTTCAATCACATAATGAAGCAGAACTGTTATCTGTAGTATTTTAGAATAAGCTACTCGCTACATCAGCTTAACACTTCTTATGTAAACATCCTTCATGGGGACTTCTGGGGAAGTCGTGGCCTAACGGTTAGAGATTTGGACTTGTAATCCAAGGGTTGTGAGTTCGAGTCTCGGGCCGGCAGGAATTGTAGGTGGGGGGAGTGAATGTTCAGCGCTCTCTCCACCTTCAATACCACGACTGAGGTGCCCTTGAGCAAGGCACTGAACCACCAACTGCTCCCCGGGCGCCGCAGCATAAATGGCTGCCCACTGCTCCGGGTGTGTGTTCACGGTGTGTGTGTGTGTTCACTGCTGTGTGTGTGCACTTTGGATGGGTTAAAAGCAGAGCACAAATTCTGAGTATGGGTCACCATACCTGGCTGTATGTCACGTCACTTCACTTACTTCACTTCACTTTATCCTTATAAAAATCATCCAAAACGCATGCAAATCACATACAAGTCACCAGCCGCCGTAATAATTTTTTTATTACCTTCATGTTTCACGTGTAGAAATGTTTCTCTGGGTTTGTGTACAGAGCTGAATGCAAACATGTGCTGTAAGTTTGTCATCAAAGAGGCAGGATAGGTAATGAACGTGTAGTATTATGAGTGACATACGAGCAGCAAATGAGTTAGAACAGCGATCAGAAGAGAAAACAGACAACAAACTCGAAATTCAGATTTTTTTCCTACCTCCTACTTGGAAATAAGAGGTGTGTTCAACTTGAAGCAGCACTGCGCAGATCGATTTGTGTATGACATCAAAGTACTGTCAGAGCTAATGTATAGAGAACAGATGGTTCCTTATGCTTTCGAATCAAGGTACTTTGATGTCATACACCAACCGGTCTGCACAGCGCTTCTTCAAGTTGAACACCTTTAATGTCTAGCTCAAAGCTCAGTCCTGGAGGGCCGCTGTCCTGCAGAGTTTAAATCCAACTTGCCTCAACACACCGGCCTGGAAGTTTCTAGTATGCCTAGTAAGACCTTGATTAGGTGGTTCAGAAGTGTTTGATTAGGGTTGGAGATAAACTCTGCAAGACACCAGCCCTCCAGTACCGAGTTTGGAGACCCCTGGTCTAGAATGTTGCTTGAAGTTTGAAATCCGACCTATGAACTTGGGCAGATTGATGAACCCCGACCTCAGTGAGACGCGTCATTTAAAGTCACTGCTTCCAGTGACCATAATGTGGAGCTTATGTAAAACTTCCTTTTTTTTCATGAATTGTTTTTAAAACAAATGGCAGCATTTGATAATAATTATTTTCTGTTTTTGCCATAATTGACTCAAAAACATGATCCGCTCATGTTGCTTAGTTTGGTGCATTCTGTCACCGTTTTAACTGCCCTGTCAGTCATCTTGTCACAGTTAATATCTTTCACATTTCATTTAATTTTCCTACCACATTGTAGAGAAATGAAGAGGCACATTGATCTGCCAGTCAGGGGTCTATCATGCCAAGAACTTTCTAGATGTGTTTGAATAATGATGCTTTTAAAAGTTAATTTGACAGTTCCACCACCAGATGAATCATCAACCCCAGGAGACCAAACATATATATATATATATATATATATATATATATATATATACAGTATATTGCAATAAACATAAACTATGTTGTTTATATGGATTTAATCAACAGCAACATTTTTTTCTTCATCAGGTTAGATACTATTTATCACTCAAACCCCTTTCTCTCCCTGCCTGTCAGTCTTGCATATCTGCCATGTTTGTAGTTTTTTAACACTTTTTAAAATTCATGTTTGTAGTTCTAATCTAATCCTCGTCCAACACGCAATGGATTATGGGAAATATCTGCCGTTGGAGTATGCACGGATT
Source organism: Cyprinus carpio (assembly GCF_018340385.1). NCBI lineage: Eukaryota > Metazoa > Chordata > Actinopteri > Cypriniformes > Cyprinidae > Cyprinus > Cyprinus carpio. Next base: position 38,497,395 of record NC_056576.1, read on the forward strand.
TGCCCTTCGAATTTCTAACGAAAATAATAAACCATCCAGGTACCTCTGCAATACTCATCTCAACATCCTTCGATTCGTGACATACTAATTCTAATTTTGAATGTGAATTGGGAAACAAAACATTTGTATAGGCATAGATATGTATAAGTTGATGCCACATTTGTCCGCTTCAGGCATATTGACGTGTCCACCATTTTGGAACAATTTTGATTTCGACTTATGCGGTTAATGCGACACCTCTCACAATAAAAATCACTCATTAATCATACAGCCTCTGATTGTAAAGAAACACCAAAATTGAAATGCCGGAGGAAACTGGATAAACTTCAACAGGTAAGAATGTGTTGGTTTGTGTTTTTAATATGTATTAAAACAATATTACAGGTTTTTAAACTACCGTACCTTTTAAGTGTCATGTTAGCTAACGGCTTTGTTTCGTTGTATTGTGTTAGTTTAGCAAAATCATCTGCTGAAGTCTAGTGCAGACAGATATTCATATAGGGCTGGAGAGTTTAAGTGGGGTTGCTCTTTTAACTGGGGTTGCAGACACACAGGCAACTTTCTCTCGAGTGTTCACAAGTATAGCAGCCCATAGAAAGAGCTGCTAATATGGCATCTACCTATACCAGGGGTAGGCAAGTTCGGTCCTAGAGAGCCGCAGTCCTGCAGAGTTCAGCTTCAACCCTAATCAAACACACCTGAACAAGCTCATCAATGTCTTTAGGATTACTAAGGCTACAGGCAGGTGAGGTTTTTTTTTAGGGTTGGAGCTGAACTCTACAGGACTGCGGCTCTCTAGGACCGAACTTGCCTACCCCTGACCTATACCTATCTATGGTTTAGAATGCAAGTTAATGCTGCAGTGAGAGTGTTTCTAATACAGCGTCTATAGGAGTGACAGTAAATTTGACATTGTTTTCTATTCTGACTGCTGCAGTCAAACTCTCTCTATTTTCATTTTTTATTTTTTCCTCTTTTTAAAAGTCGTGGAAACATGATCGTGGAGATTTATTTTGCTGTTTAAGAAAATGGGAACACAAAAAATATATATTTAATGTAGTCTGTCATTCACCACTATAGAAGTTTACCCAACTATGACAGTTTCCACTGCTGAGAAACCCGGAAATGTGAAGAAGATCCGTGATAGTACTGTTGAAAGTAGTATTTGGTAATGAGGAATTTTTTTTTTTTTTTTTTTCAGTTTGCATGAGCTCTAGAATTCAGCATTCCAGGCAATTAAAATTACATCCTGCATTTCTACTATAAAGCAGCTCTTCAGTGTGTTTGTGTTTTTACTCACTGTACAGTATGTCTGACCTCAACAGTCTGAACAGAAGAAATGAACTGGAGAAGATTTCCATGTCAAAGGTGGTGGATTACCTACGTAATGGCCACAGACCTACGGTAATTAGAAAATGTTAACTTTTTTTTCTGGGAACTTCACTCCGGAACGTTGTTTCATACTCTTGAAATTAACTTCATTTTGGCCTGATTTTGTTCTAACTGATGTCACACCAGTTCGTTCTTCACTCTTCCTCTAAAGCTGCCACAGCTTGCACTCTATTTCTTTACAAGCAGTTTGTGTTTGATGTAAATCTTGATGTGTTGAATCTTTGCTCAGGGGCTCCCTGATCTATTATACTGAAGAATCTCCGATGAGAGAATGCTTTTGGTATTACACAGATAGATAGCCAATGAAGGAGATACTGGAATAAGATGACAGTCAACATCGGCACTTGACAAGCTTCACATTAATTGCATATGTATCAAATCTCTGTCCCGGGGGAGATGGTAGTGTGTGAGGTGTCTGTCTGTTGCTGATGATATAATACCGACTTGACACTCAGCATTAAAGTGCCCCTATTATGGATTTTTGAAAATTACCTTTTATGCAGTGTGTGATACATCTCTAAGTGAATGAAAACATCCTGAAAAGTTTTTAAATGTAAAACTGCACCGTGTATAAAGTTATTGTCGTCGACTCCGAGTCATGAAATGAGTTGTTTTTAAAATGACTCTTTAGCTGTTTCAAGGTGACGTCATACTGAAACATTAGCATATTTATGCCCGCCCACTTTTTGTGCACGCAGACCCGGGAAAACTCGAACCTCTCCTCCCTCAAATACCGTTGTGGATTCATGTGGAGAAGATGCTGTGCTCTGCACTGTGAGGGGAAATCCAGTTAGGCAGACATGGGGACTTGTGACTTGGTGACTTGGACTCGAGTCGACTCGAGTCGCTATTTTTATGACTTGTGACTTGACTTGACAAAAAATAAAATACTTGAGACTTGACTCAGACTTGGAAGTTAAAGTCTCGGGACTTGACTTGACTTGAGGCACGATGACTTGAATGACTTGAGTGTTAATCACATCATGTTTTCAGTTTGAATATAAAATATATAAATTATTTTTAAAAATAAAGTTGATTACTCAGCTGGAGCGCAGAGAATAGCGTTGTCATGACTGGATCACAACACTATCATCAGTCATGCCCTCTCGTACCTTACGCACTCCACGCCCACTTAGATCAGATATCACATCACATCAACATGTCAGCCGGAGGGGTACCGAGGGTCATCGCTTTTGGCTTCAAGAATTTTTTGCAAGATGGCAAAAGAAGAACCGCGCTTTGCAAGACATGCAACATACAAATCTCGGACAGCCAGACGACAACCTCCAATTTCGTCTGTCATCTGAAGAGCCATTCTGCCCAGTAAGTACTTGTCAATTTGTTAATGTTATCTGGTTAGTTGGTAGTTAGCTAATGTAATAATAGCTAAAGTAGCCATTAAAGGTTGTATCAGCGATTTCAGGCCCAAAAAAGGCCCAAACATAAATGATCACATTTATCTAATCTTTCCTAACGATCCGCTTTCTTGCAGGGGCGGCGCTAGGGCTGGGCGAAGGGGGCTTAAGCCCCGAACGTTTTTAATAAAGCCCCGAATATTTTGTTACCTTCTCTTTCTCATAGAGCAAAACAATTAATCAGAAAAACAAATGTGAATAAGACTACAGCTGCCGCGATTACCTAATCATGAAAAGTGCATTTTACAGTTTTATATATAACATTTTTATTTATTTATTACATTTTGCCTTTTTGAATTAAAAATATGCTATAATGTCCGTTATTAATTTAGAGACAATGCATGCATAATTAAAAATAAAATATTAGTTGCAAATAGTTAAAATTATTTCACTAATACAATAAGCCTTTCTTTCTTTTTCTTTATTCCCTTAAATCGCTTTTATAATTAATTCCTTTAAATAAAAATAAACAATCTCGAATCTTAATATTTTGCAAGTGCAATACCTTGTAAAAGAGGTAATGACTTATGGATATACTCTTATGGAGTGTGTGTGTGTGTGTGTGTGTGTGTGTGTGTGTGTGTGTGTGTGTGTGTGTGTGTGTGTGTGTGAGAGAGAGAGAGAGAGTGTGTGAGAGAGTGTGTGTGTGTGTGTGTGTGTGTGTGTGTGTGAGAGAGAGTGCGAGAGTGTGTGTGTGAGAGAGCGAGAGTAAGTGTGTGTGAGAGAGAGTGTGTGTGAGAGAGCGAGACTAAGTGTGTGTGAGAGAGTGAGTGTGTGTGTAAGAGAGAGAGTGTGTGTGAGAGAGCGGGAGTGTGTGTGTGTGTGTGTGTGTGTGTGTGTGTGTGAGAGAGAGCGAGAGTAAGTGTGTGTGAGAGAGAGCGAGAGTAAGTGTGTGTGAGAGAGAGAGAGAGAGAGTGTGTGAGCGAGAGTGTGTGAGTGAGTGTGTGAGAGTGAGTGTGTGTGAGAGAGAGAGGAGAAATGTAACAAAGTTTAATGTTGTATGTAAACTGTGTTTGAGAGAGAGAGAGGGAGGTGTTCAGAGTCTGTTGGATGTTAAGCTGTTATTTGTTTTATGGACTCAATGTTGAAAATGTAAAACATTTCAAACACTGTTGGCAGAAGTGAAAAATAAATAATTTTTATGAAAGTAACAATTTTGTTTGATTCCATGATGTATTTTACTGAACATGAGTATTTACAATGCAAATCCAAATTATTTTATTTTACTGACAGTTACTTATATCTTGTCTTTTCACTTTATTAAGATCAGATTCTGCAGGAAAAAATTACAATAATAAGGTGACTTGACTTGACTTGACTTGACTTGACATAGCTTGTGACTTGACTTGACTTGCCCAAGAAAAAAATACTTGGGACTTACTTGAGACTTGAAGGTTAAGACTTGAGACTTACTTGAGACTTGCACATGTGTGACTTGGTCCCATCTCTGCAGTTAGGGTATGTCGAAAAACTGCCAACTCATTTTCTCCTCCAACTCCAAAATCATCCTAAATCGCTGCAGAAGCACCGACCCAGTGTTTACAGAGTGAACATGCAAGGGTGGTCAAACACGTTTTCCAATAATAAAAAAAATAAATAAAATAAAAAATAAATAAATAAATAAATAAATTTAAACAATGATGTAGGACGATTTTGAAGTTGGAGGAGAAAAGTGTTGGGAGTTTTTAGACATACCCTGTCTTGAACCATTGTACACAGAGTTTGCATGCGCATCGCAGAACTAGACAAGACGAGTAAAGAGTGTATATTTTATTTATTTATTTTTTTTAAGAGAATGGTCGATCGTTTCATTATATAAGTTGCTACTGATAAATTATTTGTGACTAAAGAAAGGGAGACATGAACATCTTGGATGATATGGGGGTGAGTAAATTATTAGAACTTGCCGTCATGTACTCTTAAGCCTACTGAAACATGCAAAATACGTGTTTAGTTGTGTGTATTGTGTTCGCTTCGTGCAGCTTGTACGTCACTGTCTAACAGCAATATCTGTTCACTCGCAATTGTCTAGAAATGTATGGATGAATAGTGAATGTTTGTCGTTGTTATTACTTGCAGTTCTGGTAAAGAATAGAGCAATACGTTAGTGTACAAACTTCAGTGCTTTATCAATATGTTTCTGCATTGGGCTAACACATATAACATGGCTGTTTGGGTGTTTACCATCAAGCTGTGGGCTCAGTAATGGTGATGGGCATTCTGTTATTGACCTTCGCTGCATGCTGTAGACCAATCACGACAGACTGGGTCATCAGACCAATCACCGCAGTTTAGCGTCACGCAAAGGAGGAGTTTCGAAAAATGAATCGTTAAATGAATTGTTTGGGAGTCACTGAGCAAAAAAGGAAAAAAATAATGAAAGTGAAAAGTGAACAATGAAATATAGTTTTTTATTATTTATTATTATTATTATTTTTTTTTTTTCTGCATAGAATTAGACCTTATGGCAAAGCCACTCTGAGGTCATATGTGATTTCATTGAGCACACAGCTTCGGTGCATAGCCACCGAACTCTCTGAACCTCAAGACCAAAGGCCTTAGATTGGATGATTTCAAAGAAAGCAACAACAACATCAAGCGAGAAATAAAAGAGCAGTGCTTCAAAGCACATCAGGAAAATAATAATTTATTTTTAAGGGTGGTGTGGGGATTTTTGCAGTGTTATCGTGCTTGAGTTATTTTAATTACGTACTGAAGTGGGTCAGCAGGATGAGTGCACTGGGTCATATAACACACATATGATAATATAGGCTGAGATATTCTTCATATTGACATGAGAAAGGATCACAGTCGACAGCATCAGTCCTGTGTCTGTAATATAATATTCATCAGACTGTTGTTTATGAATGCTTCAGTCTTTCAATCTCTAACACATGCAAGGATCTCTAACATTCTCTCACAAGCACAGAGTGACATTTCAGCTCAAAACCTGCTGTCATTCGGGTTATACTGTACGTCTTATTTTATCAAAACAACAGAAAATTCATTATTTTAAATTAGTTATTTTAACAGCCCTTTCTATACTAATACTGTGGTCAACATTTTATAACAAATGCATACAGTAATGCTCTTGACTGTGTACAATACTGTATATTCCGCTTAATTAGAGGAGTTCCTGAGAGTAAATTTCATTTATGGTATTCTGTATTTATATATATATATATATATATATATATATATTCTTTTAGCATGATAGTAAGTTAATCACGATTAATCACATCCAAAATAAAAGTTTTGTTTACATAATATATGTATGTGTACAGGGGTATGTGTACAGGGTATATTTATTATATTTATACATAAATTATATTATATATATATATATATATATATATATATATATATATATATATATATATATATATATATATATAGTCCTGTGAAAACGGTGCAGGTTAGGTTATGCATTACATGGAGACAATGAACTAATTAATATAATGTTTGACATTGGATTCTAAACATACCATATTTATTAATATAAACATCATTTATAACACCATCATTTAAAAAAAAAAAAAAAGAGTGTTAATTATCTATATATATAAAAATAACAATAGTTAAGAACTTAAGTAAACATACATACATAAGCAAAGCAAGCAAGTGCCTTCCTGCTTCAAACGCTCCACCATCATCCCCATTCCAAAGAAACCCAGGATAACAGGACTCAACGACTACAAACCTGTGGCTCTAACGTCTGTCGTCACAAAGTCATTCGAAAAACTGGTTCTGGCCTATCTGAAGGACATCACTGAACCCTTACTGGACCCCCTGTAGTTTGCTTACCGAGCAAACAGGTCCGTGGATGATGCAGTCAACATGGGATTGCACTTCATCCTGCAACATCTGGACAAAACAGGGACTTATGTGAGGATTCTGTTTGTGGACTTTAGTTCGGTTTTCAACACCATCATCCCAACAGCCCTCCAGACCAAACTGACCCAGCTCTCTGTTTCTAGCTCTATCTCTCAGTGGATCACCAACTTTCTGACAGATAGGCAACAGTTAGTGAGACTGGGGAAATTCATGTCAAACAGCCGCTCCACCAACACTGGTGCCCCTCAGGGATGTGTTCTCTCCCCACTGCTCTTCTCATTGTACACCAACGACTGCATCTCTAAAGAACCCTCTGTCAAGCTCCTGAAGTTCGCAGATGACACTACAGTCATCGGCCTCATCCAGGACGGTGACGAGTCTGCTTACAGACAAGAGGTTGAGCAGCTGCCTGTCTGGTGCAGTCTTAACAACCTGAAGCTGAACACGCTCAAAACAGTGGAGATGATCGTGGACTTCAGGAGAAACCCCGCTGCACTCCCCCCACTCACCATCATAGAGAGCACTGTGGCTGCAGTGGAGTCATTCAGATTCCTGGGAACCACCATCTCTCAGGACCTGAAGTGGGACAATCACATTGACTCCACTGTTAAAAAGGCCCAACAAAGGTTGTACTTCCTTCGCCAGCTGAGGAAGTTTAACCTGCCACAGACTCTACTGAAACAGTTCTACTCAGCCATCTTTGAGTCTGTCCTGTGCACTTCAATAATTGTCTGGTTTGGTTCAGCTACAAAATCAGACATCAGTAGACTACAGAGAATGGTTCGGACTGCTGAAAGGATTAATGGTGCTCCCCTGCCCACCCTTCAAGAACTGTATACATCCAGAGTGAGGAAAAGGGCTCAGAAAATCACTCTGGATCCCTCACATCCAAGTTACTCCATCTTTGAACTTTTGCCATCTGGCCAGCGCTTCAGAGCCGCAAGTACCAGGACAGTCAGACACTAGAACAGTTTCTTCCCCCAGGCAATCTACCTCATGAACAGTTAAATGTTCCCCACTTATGCAATAAAAATATGCCATATCCTTACATTTTTTTGTTAACCCTCCATCCTAGTACATCCCTGCATCTTACTCAATTATATTCCATTATCATCTATAGCACAACTGTTTATACAGTTTATTTATTTGCATTTTTTTTTTTTGTCTCTGTGTTGTTGTCTCTGTGGAAGCTTATGTCACTAAAACAAATTCCTTGTATGCGCAAGCATACTTGGCAATAAAGCCATATATATATATATATATATATATATATATATATATATATATATATATATATATATATATACACACACAGTTTGCCATTTTTAAAAAAATAAATAAATAAATAAATGCAGCAGCAATTGAAAAAAACTTGCACTTGACGCAAACACATATGGTTTTCCAGAGCAGTAGAAACAGATAAAGTCTGTGGGAAACAAAACTCAAGGAGGTGTACCCACAAAAAGTGTCTAAAGAATTACAGCACACTCCTAAAGCACAAATGTAAAATGCTCATAGATGCTCATTTTGTAGGATGTGTGGTCGTGATCTCCATCAGAACAGATGGCAGAAACGAGATAAATGACAGAGTACAGAAACCTCTGTGGCTCAGTCTGCCGCCTCTGTGTTTATTAGTCAGTCTAATCACCTCCAGGTTTTTAATCAGACACTGTGCAATTAAGCGGCTGCCTTCATCTTAATGAATGCATGTCCCTCATTTTTAAGCGTCTGAATGACCTAATAAAGCCATTTTGGAGTGATGTTTGACCTGTGGGTCAATGGCGGCTGGAGCTTTTCAGGACTGGCACAGTCACCAAATGCTGCAAAATTTCATAATTTAGCACATGCACTGATGCTCCTTAAAGCAGCTTCACAAAGGAGAGAAGGAAAATCACCTTCAATGCCATTCAAAACAGTATCAAAAAATTTCTGAAAACATTAAAGGCAATTAAAGTGAAAACCTCACAATGAGACAGCAAAAGGTTGTGGGAAGGAAAATGATTCTAAAGGCTGTTTTGTTATTTTGTCCCCATTGGCACCCCCTCTCAGATAGGAGATGATATCTGCTGTGCATAATACTGTGGCTCTTGCATTCATTAAACTATTAAAGGAGCGGAAATTGAAATGGCAGCCTTCTGTGGAATAACTGTTATTATGCACCGCTCTGCCGATTGTGAACGCTGCAGTGAGTTTAGACCTCCTTTCATTTGTTTAATGTGCAGCTGACATGCCAGTTTCTTTGTTCCTGGCATCCAGATCTCAATTTGACCTTATCAGATGGTGCCAAAATAGCAAAAAAATAAAAAAAAATAAAAAAAAAATAAAAAGAAAGAGGATTTTATGATCTAGCAAAGGATTGCTATAAATCAAGAGTGAAGTACAAGCATCTCTCTTTGAAGTTCACTTGAAGAGCACTTAGAGAAGTAAACCATTTTATTTTGTTTTCCAAGGTGTTAAAATGCCCAGAAAGCAAAATAATAGCATTTTGAACTGCCTTAGGGTACAGTCCAATGTGATTTGATACAATTGATTCTGAGCAGCAAATTTCAGCTAAATTTTCAATTAAAAAAAAAAAAAATAATAAAAAAATAAAAGGAAACAGCACAAATAATGGCCAAGCCAAGTCAACATTTACATTTATTTGTATAGTCCAAGTGGCTGATAAAAACATCACAATAATCCAGAAGTAATCTACACCACCCCAGTCCATCAGTTAACATCTTGTGAAGCCAAAAGCTGTGTTTGTAAGAAACTAATCCATCATCAAGACTTTTTTTTAACTTAAACCCATTGCTTCCAGCTAAAACATGAGTCCAAAAACCATAATAACGCTTCCTCCAGTGAAAAAAAACAAAAAAACAAAAAAACAAAATTGTATTGTCTGATTCTGAATCAAGAGAGAAATATGCACAGATCAAAAATTGAACAATGCTTTAAAATTAAAATTCCTTAATGCTGGGTTTGTTTCTAACAAACACACAGCTTTTCTCATCACAAGACGTTAACTGATGGACTGGAGTGGTGTGGATTACTAGTGTAATATTGTGATGTATTTATCAGCTGTTTGGACTCTCATTCTGACGGCACCCATTCACTACAGAGGATCCATTGCTGACCAAGTCATGTAATGCTGCATTTCTCCAAATCTATTCTGACAAAGAAACAAACTCATCTGTACATCATGGATGGCCTGAGGGTGATTTCCTTTTTTAGCGAACTGTAATTTTTAGGTGAACTATTCCTTGAATTGATGCATTAAATATCAGTGTTATAAGATTAGAAAAACTCAACAATAAATAAATAAATACAAAACGTATAGTAATATATGGTAATAAATTAAGATCAAAGTGTGTGTGAGCCGTGACACATGTTCTCTTCTGTAAGCAATTTATATATCTTGATTTGTATCAGTTACATGGTTTAAGCCATGTATTATGTTGCATTTCCTTATAAAGTTTCCAGCCAACTGGCGAGTCACTGCAATGACTTGCCAAAAGCAATTTTTACTCTGACTTGTCACTTGGCGAGCGAACCCTGCTGCACGTCTTTTTATGAGATCTACAAAAATCACAGCTGGCAGAACAGTCCCTGTAAAAAGTCCTTCAGAATAATAATTTCACATGTGTGCTGCTCTCTCTTATCTCATTATTTTCTGTTCTCATTCAGCATATATCCCTTCTTCTCGTTCTTCATCTTGTTTCACTCTTCCTTTCCCACTCCCTTCTGCTCTGTTCATTATTCCGTCTCTCTCTCTCTGTGTCATCCATCATGTCACCACATCTTTCTCCAGCTTGCTCATTTTTTCATCCTTCAAAGATTTGAAAGCATCTTCTCTCTCTATGCTAATGGCACAGGAGGGAGCCATCGCCACACTATAATGGTTTGGACACACCTGAACTCCAGGAAGGAAGTTCAATGACAGACACACAAGCTGTTTAATTTGCAGTAGACATAAAAAGAAACTAAACTAAATGCCTTTAGAAACTAAACACAACCGATATATGGAAGAGAAAGGTCCCTGCATGTGAATATATGTGCTGCCTTAATGCTTTAAAGAGGAATTTTATGAAAATCAAACCAGCATGATTTTTTTAAACATAGAAAACATAACACAAAAAGCCCTGAATGGTCTAATAAAAGAAAGAAAGAAAGAAAGAAAGAAAGAAAGAAAGAAAGAAAGAAAGAAAGAAAGAAAGAAAGAAAGAAAGAAAGAAAGAAAGAAAGAAAGAGAAAAACATTCTGCCTTAGTCTGAATTAAAATGTAGATTTCTCTTACTAAGATGTGCACGTTCAAACATGTGCACTCAATTCTATATAATTGTCTTCTCTCCTGGAATTAATGTTGCCAAAAGCCCATGAACCACCAGACGTCCATGACTGACTGAAAAAAAAAAAAAAAAAAAATCCGGATCCATCTTTGTTAGTATTTTCAAGCTGATATTTGTCAGTGAATTCTCGTTATTTATTTTATTATTTAGCTTATTAGTTATTTGAATTAAGTGCCTATTCTAAATAGGTATTTATTTATTTATATATATATATTTATTTATTTATTTAATGTAGGCCTATATCAGCAAGTGAATGAGTTGCAGTGAAGCTCATGAAAATAAAGTTTTGTTTAGTTGTGTATTTGTAGTCTGTGCATTTCTCTTCGTGAGACACAAATGATATCTTTTGTGTAGCCTAATGAATTCAAGCACAATATCAAACGGAAAAAAAAATATTTCTCACTTTTAATTAATCAGGTTGTAAAAAATGGGAATGTTATAATATTCAAAGCACAGTTGTTGCATGACAACCTCATTTGCTCATGGAAACAATGATGAATAAAATGTTTTATATTTGGTTTGGAGTGTGGGCAGAAACATAAAATTGGTGCCTATTACCGTTGTTCTGTTTCCTCTTTCCATCCTCTTTTTTTTTCGCTTCAGGCTGCCAGACAGATTTGTCCTCTTCTTTGTGTTTAATTTAATGTGTGTGTTTATGTGTGTGTGTGTGCGTGCAAACTTTTTCAGTTCATTTCTAAGTTGCGCAAGCTCAACTCCTATATGAAATGGATTAAAAACGCTGGGGTCCCGTGTTCTGCTCTGCTCCAGATCATGCATTTTCTAATCTACAGCACCACGAGGACGTGCTGCACCTGTTTGAAAAAGGCAGCCGAGGCAGCAAAAACATGACCAGTGTATCGAGAGAGGGGGCCCCATAGGAGGGATGGAGAGATGTCGCTGTGTGTTATAGCTTTTAATAATTAATATTCCTGTTGGTTTAAATGATCGACCATTGGGGGCCAGCAGAGATCATAAACATAAGTATATATATATATATATATATATATATATATATATATATATATATATATATATATATATATATATATATATATATATATATATACATATATATATATATATATATATATATATATATATATTTTTTTTTTTATTTTTTTTTATTATTATTATTAATCTACTTGTATACATTTTTACAAAACTTGTACACGTTACTAGTTAGACTTTTTCCAAACTATAATTCCTGACTAAATGTATAATCAAGTGAAACATTATAAAGTTTCCTTCACATTATCTAAATGTCTCAAGATGCCAAGATGTTTTTTTTTTTTTTTTATGTTCTATAACTTAAACAGCAATACGACATAAAAAATATGAGTTATAATGTTACTAGCCTAATGTAAGTAAGAATGATTACACAAAACTATACTGTGATAGGCTATTCTCTGTTCACGAATATAGCCATATACGGCTTGAGCCGTTGATAGCATTCTAACGCAGTTATTAATGCAGTTATCAAGTAAGCTGTAAATATCACTGATAATATGTGTGCTGTGTGGTAATTGTGTTCTTTTTTTTCAATAAATTAGTACTAGTATCAGTGACCATAACAATAATGCTAATAATGTAGTTTATTTGTGTAAAAAGCATGCTTATTTTTTTATTTTAGATGTGAGGATAACACTACAAAAGAACCTGTTGCAAAGCGAGCCAATGCAAATAAGCATCCCACTCAGGAACCTGGAACACAGCTAAGACCAAGCGAGGCACACACTCCCATGAGTCTCTTCAAAAAAAAAAAAAAAATGTAGGTCCTTCGGAGTACATAAACACTATACACTTTGGAAATGCTAGGCATGTGATGTTCATTTATATATTTCAACATGACACAATACTACTTACTGTTTTTGTAAAGAATCAAACTTCTGCTCACCAAGCCTGCATTTATTTGATCCAAAATACATGAAGTTGCATTTGCTAAAGCAGTAATATTGTGAAATATTTTTACTATTTAAAATAACTGCTTTTTATTTGAATACATTTTAAAATTTTATTTATTCCTGTGATCAAAGCTAAATTTTCAGACTCATTACTCCAGTCTTACTCCAGGTGTAACAATATACACTATACCATTTAAAAGCTTGGAGTCAGTATATATAGAAATTAAAACTTTTATTTAGCACACAAGTGATGATAAATACAATAATCATGTTACAAACGATCCTATTATTTCATCTAATTCATCAAAAAAAAAAAAATAACTGAAAAAAAAAAATATCTTCTTTTCAACATTAATAATAATAATAATAATAATAATAATTATAATAATAATAATTATAATAATAATAATAATAATAAATGTATTTTTTTTTTTTTTTTTTTTTTTTGAGTGGCAAATCAGAATATTAGAATGATTTCTGAAGGATCGTGTGACTGGAGTAATGATGCTAAAAATTCAGCTTTGAAAGTCTGCTTTGATTGTTCCTAATAAACTGTTTAACTGCACTCGTAAGTGCATCTCAAGTTATTTTGTGGGATAATGAAATATATTTTAAATGAACTACAAACCTAAAAATATATACATTTATTTTGTAAAAGGCTCATTATGCAGCTCATTATGCGGGCCTTTGTCTTCTCATGTGTGAATCACACTAATATTCATGGTCAATCATGTCTACTCGCATATGCCCTTTCGAAACAAAAAGTGTCTTAGAAAATTTTAATCAATCTATTGTTTTCTGTGAGCGAGGAAACAAGATGATTTTCACATCATTTTGAAGCAATAATTCTAGGCTACAAGGTCCATGTTTGACAGTCTTGTGAACAAATGTTCTTTATGTGTTTTATGACCTTATTTCAGTGACTTCAAAATTGTAGTTTTTCACTAACCACGCATAAACGTTGTTTTCTCAAAAACACAATCATGTACATACATGCTATTTACATATTATTGTAGCCCAGTTTGTACTGAATACAGTGTTTTCAGACTTTAACCATGTATATGTTGATAAGCAACTGAAAAAAGCACAAAGATCAGGGCATGTCAACACTTTTACAGGGCCCCAAAACCCCCTTAGACCCGAGAGGGTTAAGGGTGGAGGGAGACAGCCTTCGCTCCAGCCCTTGCTGCAAAAAGGAAAGCACGACCCTGATTGGGCATCTCTGGGGGTCTTCTCCACTTCAAGGTGTAAGCACGTCTCGTAGATGGTGCTTTCACCGAAGTGATGGTGTCCACAACCTCTGCATCCCATCCAGGGATCAGACATGAAGTTTCCAGAGGTCTGGACACAGGTGCCACAGGGTGCCCCATCTCTGAGACAGTAGATCCTTCCTCAGAGGAATCTGCCAGGGAGGGTCTGTCGCGAGGAGCACTAGTATGGGGAACCAGGTCCGAGTGGGCCAATACAGCGCCACAAGCAAGACCTGCTCCTCCTCCTCCCTGACCATCTTTAAAAAGACTGTCCATTGTCTTTACAAAGACGCACCCATGAAGCTCTTGTAGAGAAATTGGTCTTTTAGTGAAATGCTCTTTTAGTGCTGAGGCACACGGGTGAAATGGCCGCTTGCAGCACAACAGGGGGAAGTGCAACCTGAAGTGCACAACCCACTCGACACAGGAACAACCACCACTGAAGTGCCGTGCCGCCAACACCAGAAGCTTCCAAAAGCACGTTGAACTCGTAGCTCACTGAAGATCCTGGATGGAGAAGAACGATATTGTCGCTCGGCTCTGAAGCAAAAAGCTGGTATGCATTGCACCTGCTGCCTCTTTATGCTCACGCTGTGATCAGCTGCAGCTAGAAGCAATAATTGCATGCCAACTTACATTGGCTCATTTAGTTTACACTCAAAAAAGATTGGTCTCTCGAAGCGAGATCCCAATTTGTCAGTCACCGACGTGACGCCGAGAGTGACCAACTGAAAGGGAACTGGGTCCCTCGTATAGTTCTACATAGCACCATTTGACAAAAGCAATGTATAGCATCTTTAAAGATAGGTGATATATAGCACTGGTTCGCCTATGGTTACGAGCCAATTAACCACTTTTGGTGCTATTCAGCACCATTTTTTAGAGTGTATCCACATAGAAATCATTTATTTTAAATTGTAATAATATTTCACAATCTTACTGTTTTTACTGTATTTTATACAATAAATGCAGAATTGGTGAGCAATAGAGACTTATTTCATAAACAAACAAACAAAAAAAAAAACTAGACATCAGGAAGGTAAAATGCTTTTGGCTCAGTGAGGTGAGAAACTGAACATGATGGAGGAAACAGAACATGTTCTTCATCCACAGGACATATGAAGCACTTGTTTGCACTTAGAAAAGCTTAGAATCCCAGGAAGATGTTGAGAATCCTGTTTTTCATTTGTTTGGATAACGGGGGGGGGGGGGGGGGGGGGGGGGGTCAATAAATGAATCAGAAGAAGAAATTGTTGGCAGTTGGAGAGTGGGCACTTTTCTGGTAGAAACTTTTAATAAGATCACCCACTGGCAACAGATCAGCCTTCACAACTCAGCATGGAATAAACTCGGACAATCTTATTAGTTGTTCTTCATACTGTATATATTTCATTTCGGGAGGTTCTTGCTGAAAACTTTCCTTCCAAAATAAATTTTATGTTTCACCATTCAAATTATGTTGTCGGAGCAGATTGAACTTGTTGAAAGATATTTAAAAAATGCCAGTATGAATGCAGCAGAATGCTGGCTGTTGTTATAAAGTCAGCTCGCATCTGTGTCTGACCGCCCACCCAGGAGAAATGCTGAGGTGGATTATCAAACATGAGGTGAGGAGCATGAATCATCATCATTCACCACCCGCTCTGCTCCAGAGGACAGAACGGAACAGTTTTTTACTTTTTTATGCATATCTCATTTTTATATTAATATATAATATTTTGACATTTCATCATAACAAAAACAAACTGACATTTGGTCCAAACTGTGATTACTCACTTGTTAAGTTTTGTTCTTTTGTTACCTGCCCTCAGACCATCCAAGATGTAGATGAGTTTGTTTCTTCATCAGATTAAGGAGAAATGTAGCATTACTTCACTTGCTCACCAATGAAGATTTGAAATGCAACTCTGCATACTTTAAATCATCTAAAAAATGTTGTTAGTGGCATTTGTGTATTGACAAGATGGACGCTCTTTCTTCAGGGCTGACAGAGTAGCAGCAACCTCTGGTAAAAACAAGGGTGGTGGAATAGGCATTTTTGTAAACAAATCATGGTGTACAGACTCTGTCATTGTTGATACCTACTGCTCTGCTGATCTGGAGTTCCTGATTATCAAGTGCAGGCCATTCTAACTACCAAGTGAGTTTACTTGCATTATTGCTGCTGCAGTTTATGTATGGCCGGATGCTAATGCTAACGTGGCTATGAATGAACTTTGGGCTGCTATTAGCAATTACAAACCTTGCACCCGGATGGGGCCTTTATTGTTGCTGGGGACTTTAATCACTGCACTTTAAGATCTGTTTAAGATCTAAATTTCACCAAAATATCTCCTGCACTACAAGGGGACATAAAACATTGGATTATGTATATACCAATGTGACTAATGCCTACAAAGTCACATCCCTTTCCTACCTGGGTCAGTCTGACCACCTGCTCCCCAAGTATACCCCGGTCATCGAATGTGTGAAACCTACAATAAGAACTGTTAAAATTTGGCTGGAAGGTGCTGACTCCACTCTTCAACATCAATTCCAGCACACAGACTGGAGTGAATTTGCTGCCCAGGCCACCATAAACTCTCAGATCAACACTGTCACTTATACCAACTCTGTCTTGGAGCACATCAACAGGTGTGTGGGCAGAGTGACCAATAAAAAAAAATCCCCATTCAGAACCTCTGGATGAACAGAGAGGTTCGCCTCTCACCTCCTGCTCAAAGCAAGAGATGCAGCCTTCAGGTCTGGAGACCGGGAGGATTACAGCTCAGCCAGAGCCAACCTGAGGAAAGGTATCTGCAAAGGCTAAACTCACACTCAAACGGAGGATTGAAGAACACTTCAATTCTTCGGACCCCCGGCGTATGTGGCAAGGCATACAAACTATCACAGACTACAAACCACTCAGCACTGTACCTCCCTCCAGCTCTGCCTCCCTCCCTGACGAGCTCAATCACCTTTATGCTCATTTTGATCAAAATAATAAGGAGGTCTCCCTCAAAATTGACCATCAACCCAATGAACTGCCTCTCACACTCTCAACCGCAGATGTTTACTCCACTCTGTATAAGGTGAATGCACGGAAGGCAGCTGGCCCTGGCGGAATACCTGGTTGTGTGCTAAAAGCCTGTGCGGAGCAGCTGGCTGAGGTCTTCATGGACATTTTCAATCTGTCCCTGGCCCAGACAACTATCCCAACTAGTTTCAAAACCTCCACCATCGTGCCAGTACCGAAGCACTCCACTGCCTCGGACCTTAACGACTTCCGTCCTGTCGCACTCACCCCCATCATTGCCAAATGCTTTGAGAGGCTGGTTGCATCCCTGCTACACTAGACCCATTCCAGTTTGCCTGTCGCTGCAATAGGTCAACAGAGGATGCCATCTCTACGGCACTTCGCTCTGCCCTCATCTACCTGGACAGTCAAAATACACATGTGAGAATGCTGTTCATTGATTTCAGTTCTGCATTTAACACTGTAATCCCCTCCAAGCTGATCTCCAAGCTCAGCCAGCTTGGAATCAGCACATCCCTCTGCAACTGGATTCTAGATTTTCTGACTAACAGACCTCAGTCTGTTAACCCTCTGAAGTCGATTAACGCGTATACGCGTTTTGGGGTATTTCCTCCTGATAACCCCGAAAAGAACTTAAATTACACTTTCAGTTTTGATCGTACAGAAAAGACCAATACATCAATCGAATCTGTAAAGGGTCTACTTTTTTGTATACAGACATAATAACAACAAAACTTTGTGCACTTATAAAATAAAGATAACAAACAAAGAGTGCTGTCTGCAGCCTTTGTCTGCGCTGATCTTCAGTTACAAACGCTTCATTAAAATGAACTCAGTGAATACTCAACACAGAGACATGAGAGAGATATCTATAGAAAGCCTGACATGTCTACTTTTAAACTAAACAAGTGCTGCCGAAAACAAATATTCTGTGATAAAGTAATCCATATGAAAACAACGCGATGTCCGCTTTTTCACGTCTCCCTTCATTATCTTCTAATGTGACCACGCCCCCGCGCCGAGCGCGCTTTTGAGATTCAAATGTTTCACTGAAGCGCGCAGCTTTTGAATACGCCCACACAACAGAAGACAACGCAGCGAGACTGTTCTTCAAGTTTTTTTTTTATTTTACTGTTTGCTTCGCGATGAGAGGAATAAGACATAATTCACCCCAAAGAGATGTGATGTGGTTGAGGATTTGAGATTTGGATTTCCTCAGAAAAAAAGAATGAAGCACTTTATTCAGCAGAGATCATAAACATGAGTAAGTCTCTTTTTATTTATTTATATACTTGTACTAGTTTTCACATAACGTGTAAACATTTTACTAGTTAGACTTTTTCCAAGTCTCCAAGTCAAGTGAAATATTATGAAGTTTCAGTAACAATATACACTACTATACCATTAAAAAGCATGATTTAAATAGTATAAATGTAACAATAAATGTAACTGTAACAAATGTAACAAAACATTGCTGTTTTCTTTCAATTTATCCCCCCTAAAAAACCTGAAAAAAAATATTCTCAGCTCTTTTCAACATTAATATAATAATATATAATAATAATAATAATAATAATAATAATAATAATAACAATAAATGTTTTTTTTGTAGAAAATAAGATTGTTAAAAGGATTTCTTAAGTATTGTTTGACTGGAGTAATGATGCAAAAAATTCAGTTTGAAAGTCAGCTTTGATTTTTCCTAATAGACTGTTTAACTGCACTCACAAGTGAATATTAAATTATGTTGTGGGATAATTAAATATATTCTAAATAAACTACAAACATAAAATTATATACATTTATTTTGTCCTCACATTCTTTCTTGTAACTCATCCCTCTCAGTGACACAGCTGACTGAATGGCTCATTATGCAGCTCATTATGCAGGTCTTTGTCTTCTCAGGTGTGAATTCATGATAGTTGACGCCTACTCGCATATGAATTTTACCAACGAAAAGTGTCTTAGAAAATTTTAATCAATATATTGTTTTCTGTAAGTGAGTAAACAAGATGATTTTCACATCATTTAGAAAAAAAAAAAATTCTAGGCTACAAGCTCCTGTTCTCAAAAGTCCCGGGAACCAATGTTCTATATGTGTTTTATTGCCTTATTCAAGTGATTTAACATTTTTAGTTTTTCACTAATAACGCATAACATTTTTTTTTTCTCAGAAAAACAATCATGTACATACATGCTGCTCACATATTATTATAGCCCAGTTTGTGCTGATTACAGTGAGATTAGACTTTAGCCATTTAGATATTTATAAGAAACTGAAAAAAGCACAAATGTCAGGGCATGACAAAACTTCTCCAGGCCCCAAAAATACCCTTAGACTCCAGAGGGTTAAGTTAGATAACCTCTCCTCCTCCATCATCACCCTGAACACTGGTGTTCCACAGGGCTGCGTACTGAGCCCTCTTCTGTACTCCTTATTCACCCATGTCTGTGTTCCTGTTTATGGCTCCAAAATAATCAAATTCACAGATGACACCACGTGGTAGGTCAGATCAAAGATGATGATGAGTCAGCCTACAGAGGTGCAGCACCTGGCTGTGTGGTGTGCCACCAACAATCTGGAACTTAACACCCAGAAGACTAAGGAGATCATTGTGGACTTCAGGCGGGCTAGTATTCATGCACACACCCCCATCTACATCAATGGAGCTGTAGTGGAGCGTGTGTCGAGTTTCAAGTTCCTTGGCACCACATCTCTGATGACCTGCCCTGGTCCCTAAACACCTCCACCCTAGTCAAAAAGGCACAGCAGTGCGTTTACTTCTTACGGAGCCTTAAGAAAGTTCACCTGAGTCCCAGGATCCTTGTGGAATTCTACTGCTGTACCATTGAGAGCATACTCACAAACTGCATCTCAGTATGGTACAGCAATTGCTCCACATCTGACCGCAAAGCAGGGTGGTGAAAACTGCTCAACGGATCACCGACACCCAGTTAACTACTACTGAGAATATTTATCACAAGCGCTGCCTGGGCAGGGCAAGGGACAACATCAAGGATGGTTCTCACCCTAACCATGGACTTTTCACCCTCCTTCCATCCGGCAGGCGTTACAGGAGCCTACGCTCTCGCACCAGTAGGCTCAGGAAGAGCTTCTTCCCCGAGACTGTGACCCTTCTGAACTCTACAACACCAATCTAACCTGCACCTGCTTTCTTACTGTACTGGTCACAGTCACATACATACATGTATTTTCACTACTCATATTTTGCACAGACTGTACATTATTCAAGCTACTAGACTGTAAACTGTCTATCATTGTTACTGCACAGTAAACTATTTCTATAAAAATATTATTGCACTACTAATATTTTGCATAGCATACATTGTTTAACAATTCTATTGTACACTCAACCAACTGTATTTATTACCACTGTTCTTATGTTGCTGCTGTTAATAATGTACATATAATCCTACATTGCATTCCTATTTATATTCTATACATACTCTGCTTAATACTGTATATAGCAACTCCACTGTACATTCTGTAAATCATAGCTTCAGTTACTCTGCACTTATGTATATAACACAATATTCTAGCACTTCTGGTTAGATGCTAACTGCATTTCATTAGCTCTGTACTTTGCATAATGACAATAAAGTTGAATCTAATCCAATCTGAATCATCTAATCTAATTAGACACTTATTATATTATTCTCTAATTATACTTTTGCAGTTTCTGTTCGGAATAACATTGCAGAGAGTCTGATATAATGTTACCATCTTTGAGGTCTCCTATTATAACAGTATATAACACTGTGAAAATCACAAGTCATGGTTAGATCTTGGAAATAAAACTGCATTCACATTCAACACGCACCTTTAAGTTCATCACTCTGATCTGAAGCTTGACACTTGGGTAACGCTATACATTTTCCTTCTAACTGCTGGCTGAAGTGGATTCATTTCTGGATTTCTTGACCTGGGCCAAGGTCACGATACCACTCTGGATGGAGTCTCCATGTGTTTTACCCTCTTCAGCATCGGTGACATGAGGGACTTTAAAGAGCTTTTCCGTCCTCTGCCATTTCTCCACACTCTCAGTAATAGAGGTGAAGTGAACGCTTAAAAGGATTAGGCAGCGATCGCTGCAAATGCCCCGAAAGTGCCGTGCTGATTCTTTTAGGACACGCTGTGTTTTTTGAAGACAGAACCCATTCAAAGCTTGGCAAGATTACAAATGATGTCAGTGCCTTTACAAATGTTCTTGCCAAGCCACAATTCTATAATGGCCACCGGATTCAAAATCCATCACAGGTGATGGTAAAAAAAAGCCATCTTTTCACTCTTTTCAGCCGTTTGCTGAAAAATTACAATCATATGAATGCCTGCTCTGAGAAAGATATGTGACATTAATGTGTACTGTAGGTAGAGATTTTTTTTCTTTTTCTTTTTTTTTCACACATTGATCAAAGGAAGACATGAAAAATGAAAAGAAATACTCTGAAGATGATAAACATTCCTTTCGTCATTTGGACATTTTTTACTTTAAAAGTAAGCTGTGGACTGTGCTCTGCAAAAAAGCAATAATAAAATCACAACAAAGTAATCTATTTTACTAAATTAACAAAAATGACAGCATAATTATGAAAACATTCACCATAAGTAAACTGACATGCAAAGGGCAAATCACTGGCATGCAAGCGATGAGGGAAAGAGATTAATAATAAATGTTGTAGCAGTAAAATGGCACAGTCATTAATAATATAAAAAAATGGAATTTAATTAAATTGGAAATAACAAATCGTACTGCATAGTTGCTGATGCTGGATATAATTAAGTGGAACTTCATTTCCAAACACAGAAATGTCATGCTATCATCAAAAGTCGTCTTCTCGGCATATAAGATATGTACCCAACCCATATCACTTCTTACCTGAACTCTGTATGCATAAATCCATTTTAATCAACTCCAGACATTTTAATTAACCTGAGACAACAACAACAAAAAAAAGAATAATAAAATAAAAATAAAACTAGAATCTGAGTTTGAATCCAAATCCAAAAACAGCAATATCTGCACAGCCTGCAGCCCTCCCATACATTACATTTATGTAAATTATACAAATAAACACAAATAGACAGAGAACAAAGAAGGGGGACATTATTTTTGTGAAACTAATAATGGAAAATTGAAAACTTTAAAGTAAACCATTTTCTGTGGTCCATTCAGTAAAAGCACATTTATTCAAAACCACTTGAGATCAAAAGCTACTAAAATCAGTAGGGTGTGATTAAATAAGGGTTGATGGTCTTCATTAAAAATTGTTAACTAATCGGACGTTTAAATTAATTTAACTTAATATATATATAGAGAGAAATTGTATTATCAGATAATATTTGTTTTCTACTTATTTTTTTTATTTTTTATTTTTTTTAAAAGAGACATTTCAAGCTTTTTATAGGTATGTTTCTCATGTCTGTGAGGCTGTTACGAATCCGGTCCATGAACTTCCATCCGATCACCAATAGAGGTCATCCTTCCATTACATTGACTCTCGCACTACACAAACTGTTGCATGTCATCCCGGACTACATATCCCATCATCCATTGTACTGATTGCACACAGCACTGATTGCACACAGCTGGAACCAATCACACATTCACTATATAACACTCACTCAGATCCCTTTCAAACTGCCGTGTATTGTTCTGCATTTATCATTCCCCAAGTGATAGCTGTGTTACTGCACCATTCCGTGTTTCTCTGTTCCACTTCAGTCTGAGTCTAGTCTTTTTGTGTTGCCTTGTTGTCTGTTCCCTGACCTTCTGCCTGTTTATATTGGATTACCCCTTTTGTCAAGCCCTTTGGATACTGTTCGCCGATTGAAGACCCACACTAGCCCTAGGAATATTCTTTGTCTTGCCTGTGCCATACATGTTTGATGTTGTTCCACTCTGCCTGTGTTTTTGACCTTGTTTACTAATAAAGCTTGCACATGGATCCGCAGGCCTCTCCTCTCGTCAGCCCCGTTACAGAGGCAAGAAGCCTATACGCTGAGTTTCTCCTCGCTTGAGTTTTGTGATGTGCACTAGTGCATGAAGACTGAGATGGTTATCTGTATGAGTAAAGTGTTGGTGTATTTTGTTTCCATTGTTATCAGAAAAAAATCCCAGTGATAGCGCCGGCGCCTCCATGTCATGTGGTAAGAGCACTAACAGCTTCCACACTTCACACAAACACTTGGATATGCACCTAATAGAGCACACTTATCCAGGTTAATGTTAAAGCAAACAGCCGTGCGAAGTTGCTACTACTTATATGTTTCAATGATAAGACATATTTGGGGTTGATGAGTGACGGCGGACATTTGGTTTTCCTGCCTGATGTACTGTAAGTACCACAAGGCGCATTCGTTAAGGATCTGCCTGTCATCGATTGTTTTTTTTTTTTTTTTTTGCAACTAAACTACTATTATGGGGACAGCCCTAGAAAATATAAATAGCCTATCAAAGGCTTTTGGTTGACCACGTCTGACCTGATCACCAAAAAAAACAATACAAAGTGGAAACAGGAGCATCAGACGAATAAGTAATTTCCATCCATCATAAACTGACTCCCTCTTCCATCTGCTACTTTGATGTCCTATCACAGACAGCAAATTGTTCAGGCAGAACCAAACTAAGATCACACACAATGGTGCCAATCAATACTGCATTCTGTCAATCTCTCTGTACTTTGCTAAATATGTTTACATGCACCAGTTTTCATCAATCCAAATGAATCCAATCCAATTTCACATTCTGAAAATTCTGAACCCTAAACTGCAATCCGATTCAGACTGATCTGTTTACATGTTGGCTTTTCAATCCAACTGAGCCATCAATTCTGCTCTTGAAAGGCCAATGGCCTGCAGACTTTAGCTCCAACACACTTGCCTGGAATTTTCCAGTAGTCCTTGATTAGATGGTTCAGGTGTGTTAAATTAGGGTTAGACTTAAACTTTGCAGGACAGTGGCTCTCCAGGAGCAGGAACAGAGTCTCCTGATCTATATAGATGACTGAGATGAAGCCCGAATAACTGACTGGTGTTTTTGTTGAAGATAGACTGCAGCCAACCTCATCCCTCCCAAAAGATTAAATCTTTCAAGAACATCAAACGTAAGAATAACATCACTGCCATAATCGGGAAAGCCAGACAAGAGAAAGTTCTTTCAGAGGCAGCTGAAAATGCTCCATCATCCTGCTTCAGTTTACAGGTCTATCATAGACAGCCTCATTCCTCACAGGCTGGTTTCCTTCTGCCTCCTGCTCCAGGACCACTGTACAGCGGCTGATCCGCTCTGCTGGAAAGATCAGT
This sequence comes from Cyprinus carpio, assembly GCF_018340385.1. NCBI lineage: Eukaryota > Metazoa > Chordata > Actinopteri > Cypriniformes > Cyprinidae > Cyprinus > Cyprinus carpio. Next base: position 38,521,855 of record NC_056576.1, read on the forward strand.
GGCTGCCACCTGCCATCACCCTGAGAGGCTCAAACAGGCCTTATGAGATCACCTTGGACTCATCACATCCTTGGCATTATCTCTTCACCGGACTCTCCAATGCAGATGACGGAAGTCTACGAGCACAAGGACCTCCTGTCACCAAGACATCTTCTTCCCTGAAGCCCTTTACGTCACCTTTAGGTGATGTTAGGTCAGGGCAAACCAAGATGAGGGACCTTGTTTCACTGACTGTCTAACCATGGAGATCCATCATACTGTGCATTACCTGTAATTATAGTCAGCATGAATCACATTAGCATTTATGAATGAATGCATATTGGATTTCTGAGATTTTTTACACTTGTGGTTGGATTGACTGAGAAATCTTAATATCAGGTGTAAATGTGGCTCTAGATGCATTACTCCTTGTGGGAAAAAAAGAACAGTTTACTTTAATCAAAGAGTATGTATTTATTTACAAGTTAACTGAAATTCAATGAAAATGTATTAGGCTTATAATTTAAATTTAAACGCAAATAGCAAGTGAAAAGGTAGAGTTTTTTTATTTTTTTAACCTAGTCAAGTAGGATTTAAGTATATCTTTATAAGTAATTTCATAATTACTAGCACTGACAAGCATTTATAAAACTAAAATATAAACTAAAATATACTATAATGTTATTTCTATTAAAATGTGTATACATGTATAACACATTTGTAATGAAGAAAAAGAGTGTACCTACTGTAAGTGTGTTAAGAAACATAGTCATGAAAGTTTCTCTATTTAAGTACACTTAAGTGACCTTTTTATTTCATTAACAGTATATTATCTGCAAGTAAAGCAATCTTCAAGTAACTCCAAGTTATATACCACTATTTATTTTATTTTTTCACACTACTTTTCACACTACTACATGTGAGAACCAATCATTTTTATATCAAATCTGACTTCAAATCTGACACAGTCTTGTTTCATTACAAAAGAAAAGAGCGATTAGGACATTCTTCAAAATTTGCCCTTTTGTCTTCCCCTGAAGAAATGGCTTTGTAACGACTCGAGCGTTAATGAAAGATAAGAGCATTTTCATTTCGGGGTGAACTATTCTTTTAAAGCGCTGCAGCTGATAAGTCTACAAAATGACTGTCAGACTTTCATTCCTAATAAATGTGTGAGTGATCAAGGCCCATTGTGCTGTGTATGATTGATTCATCCATCAGCTCAGAGTGCTGTGAGCTCATCAATTTCCCTGTTTTATGAGCAGATCTCACCCTAAAAAGCCATTAACCGCATTTCCTTGTACTCATTTCCTTCCTTTTAATCTACACATGTAACATGAGACAAACTTGTCTGCCTGTAATGAGTCATATTTTCCAGAATGCGGTTCTCCTGGAATGAGAACTTGAGAGTCTCTGTGCAGGGTGTCAGTAGCGATTCAACAATCCTCACATGTGCTGTGGATCAGATAGTTTGACCACAGTCAGAGGTTATGAGAGCGATGTTAGATGATCTATGGTAACTCACCATGCAGCCGGTCGAGTCCATCCTTCTGTCTGAAACACATTTAAAGTTTTTCCGGCATCCGCCATTATCTTTAGAGCAATCCCTCACTGGACCAAACGACGCAAGCAGATCGTCCACCGTCTCAAAATATGTGGACATGATGGCCTCTTCCCTAAAAGACAAACACAGGAGATGAGTAAAATTAAATATCAATAACATACAAAATAAATAATGTTCAAAAACACTTTATTTTAAGTTCCGAATAATTAAAAAAAAAGAAAAAAAAAGAAAAGAAATATTCTCTTCTGCTAACCAAGGTGGCATTTTGTTTGATCAAAGTGACAATACAAAAGGTGAAATATTACTGGAATTTAATATAAGTTATTTTCTATGTGAATATATTGTAAAATGTAATTTATTCCTGTGATCAAAGCTGAATTTTCAGCATCATTACTCCAGTCTTCAGTGTCACATGATCCTTCAGAAATGTTTAATATGCTGATTTGCTGCTCAAGAAACATTTATTTAAAATATTTGATGTCAAAGTTTTTTTTTTTTTTTTTTTTTTTTGCTGCTTATAAATTACATTTTACAAAATATTACAATAGAAATGGTTATTTTCAATTGCAAAAATATTCCACAATATTGCTGTTTTTTTGTTAGTGCATTTTTTTTTTTTAAAATAAAAGCAACCTTGGTGAGCAGAATAAATAAATATTAACAATCAATCAATCAATCAATCAATCAATCAATCAATCAATCAATCAATCAATCAATCAATCAATCAATCAATCAATCAATCAAATCAATCAATCAATCAACCCCAAATGATTCCAAACTCTTGACAGTAAAATGTTTACATTTCAGAAGAAGGTATTGCCTATATGTTGATATTGTACAAATGAGTCAAGCCAGGGTTATTTGTGTAGTGCTTTCCGCTATACATGTCCTTTCAAAGCAGATTCTCATACTGGATTATGGTATTATAATATGCGCCAGTTACTGGAATACATTAATTGATATGTGTATGAGTTTGTTGTCAGACATAAAAAAAAAAAAAATTGTATACATCTACAGTTTGAACCTATAAATACTAATTAGATAATGTGAATATGCAATGCTAAAATAACTGACTTCAACATGAGGACAAAATGAGCAGCACCTCCTCTGTCCTCTGCACAACAGCGTTTACTCTGAGAGCAGCACACATTTGAAACATGTGCTTGTTTTGTGGCAGAGACAGACATATAATTTGTCACTATCTGTCATTATTTTTTTCCAATGAGTATGGAGCTGAAAGCACAAGGTCACAAAAATATTGTGTGCTTTGCTGTTGCCATGACATCTGGCAAACATCTGCGGTGATCTGTTGTGATGATGAAAATCATACACTATATATATATATATATATATCCCCCAACCCAACCTAAACATAACAACTACCTTACAAACTATTAATAAGCAGCAAATTAGGAGTTTATTGAGGGAAACATCAGAGTTAATAGATAACTGTGAGAACTGGAACTTCAAATGAAATGTGACCGAATTTGGATAGAAATTAGCATTATTCTAACTAACATGTACCATGTAGAGATAAATGAGGCACAGAGATGTAGCTTTCAGCTTTTGTACCTTAGGTTACTACCTACTACAATAGCTTTATACTTTTTTTCAGAGCATTTAAGGATGTCTTATTGTACACAATGAAAATGAGGGAAAATGTGATTTGTCATGGAAATAATATCACGTTGTCTTTATTATTATTATTATTATTATTATTATTATTATTACTTTAGGGTGAAATCATTGTGACCTGGATAAGTTTTCATGACTCACTGACAAATGATGTTACTGTAAGTGATCATGTGTGAGTTCACGTGTGTCTTCAGCTGACGACAGTGGCACATGTGTGAACATAATAAGTGTGTTTCTGGCCGGCTCTGTGAAGCAGGTGGACTTCTGCAGCCGTGACAGTTGCTGGGGTGATTATTAGTCGTCCTCACAGGCCAAAGCGTCCAAACTTCCCCTAACAAGATGGAACATGATTTCCCATGGCAAGGGCGCTGGCATTGCCCACAGCCTGCCTGCTCACATTACATGTCAGCCTAACAAGCTCTGCAGACAAACACACAGCAGCATTACAGCTGCGGCTGTGGCCGACACCAGCATTAACAAGCAATTACAACTCATTCAGAACACATCTTCTGTGAAATACAATACAGGTCCATAAATGATAAAATGACTGTATAATGCATTGATGCTAATCACTATAACATTTCATATGTACCATCAACAAGGGTGAATCTCACAAAATCTGCAGAAAAACAAAAAAACAATAAAAAACAAAACAAAACAAAACAAAACAAAAAAACCTCACAATTGCTAGATATACTTTTGAGGTAAAAGTACTTTTGTGTGTGTGTGTGTACACACACACACACACACACACACACACACACACACACACACACACACACACACACACACACACACACACACACACACACACACATAATGGCAGCAATAAGCTTCCATATTTTACTTTACTGTTGTGATTCCTTTTTTTCTATTTTGGTTTAATTTGAGTCATTTGTAACAACACCATATGCTATTGATGCAAAATCCTCCTAATTAATATTTGTGAAAATTGATTTAATTATACCAATTATTATTTAAAATATTATTTACAGTGGTGGACAGTAACAGAGTAGCTTTACTTCGTTACTGTACTTTTTGGGATACTCCATCCCAAAATGAAAATTTTGTCATTATTCACTTATTATTCAACCATTATTCATTATTCAACTGTAATGTTATGAAGCGACGAGAATACTTTTTGTACACGAAGAAAACAAAAATAAAGACTTTATTCAACAATTCCTCTCCTCTGTGTCTCTCCAAATCAGCGTAGCGCCATTTTGGCAAATCTGAGCAGTACACAGGCGGCTCTTCTGTGTCAGCTGCGCTGCTCTGATGCGCTGTTTTCTTTCAAACCAAGGCGTAAATACACGTAAAAAACGTATCCTTGTGGCATGGCTGACAGAGACGAATGTACGCCGCCTACGTACTGCTCATATCAAGATGCTGATTAGACAGCATGATTATTGCACAGGTGTGCCTTAGGCTGGCCACAATAAAAGGTCACTCTAAAATGTGAAGTTTTACTGTATTGGGGGGTGCGGGGGGTGGGGGGAGGAGTACTGTATACTGCGTGAGGCAAATGCATTCCTGTGATTCCTGTGATCAAAGCTGAATTTTCAGCATCATTACTCCAGTCTTCAGTGTCACATGATCCTCCTATCTAGCAATTGTGTGCATTTGCCTCAGTGCAACACATCTCCTTTGCATAGAGTTGATCAGGTTGGTGATTGTGGCCGGTGGAATGTTGGTCCTCTCCTCTTCAATGGCTGTGCGAAGTTGCTGGATATTGGCAGGAACTGGAACATGCTGCCTTATACGCCGATCCAGAGCATCCCAAACATGCTTAATGGGTGACATGTCTGGTGCGTATGCTGGTCATGGAAGAACTGGGATGTTTTCAGCTTCCAGGAATGTGTACAGATCCTTGCAACATGGGGCCGTGCATTATCATGCTGCAACATTAGGTGATGGTCAAGGATTAATGGCACAACAATGGGCCTAAGGATCTCGTCACGGTATCTCTGCGCATTCAAAATGCCATCAATCTAATGCATCTGTGTTCGTTGTCCATAACATATGCCTGCCCATACCATAACCTCACCGCCACCCTGGGTCACTCGATCCACAACATTGACATCAGCAAATCGCTCACCCACATGATGCCATACATGCTGTCTGCCATCTGCCCTGTACAGTGAAAACTGGGATTAATCAGTGAAGAGAACACCTCTCCAAAGTACCAGATGTAGGGTTGCCGTGGTGAGGAAAATTTCCCACCAGTTAATCGACGTGTGAAAACACTTGTAATACCGGTATCACCGTGGAGTGGGGGGTTTCCTCTTTTCCTCGCTTTTAAATAGCTTATAAATGCATGCGTGTTATACTTTCACTTTAAAATTTGCGGCAATTGGCAATTCGACGTCAATGGCTTGAATGGACAAACAAAAAAACAAAAAAAAAACTGATATTAAACACAGAACTTTTATTAACATAACAAATTAAAATACCACCATGCATAGGCTGAAAAAAACTAAAAATTGGCAAACTGTGGACCCAAACAAATAAGAACAAAGAACGTTTATTGCCTAGCCTATGTTAGAATGTTTTTAAAACGAGTAAGAAAATAAAATAGGCCTAAATAAATACACAAAGTTTAAATAAGATAAAACCAAATAAATAAGAAACGTATATAAAAGATATTAGATATGCAAATTAATTTTCTCCAAACAGGAGGCATTTTAAGAGCGGGTGAGATAGAGATTTCTTCGGTAACGGCTGTATACAAAGCAGCGCTAATCTCACAAACGCTGCTTTATCAGGCATTACAGGCAAGATTAAATAAAAATTACATTGAAAGTTTTCTGAAAACAGTTGGTTTTCTTCTGAAATACAGTGATATAAAAACACTCGCGCTGGTTTTTGATTTTTAAACGTGCAGTGCTCATGTTTATTCAACAAAGTCAAAGCCTTTTTGAAAATCTATTTGTGGCAGTTGGTTTAGATATTGTGGCGGCCCGCCACAAATAAATCAGTGTATGGGAAACCCAACAGGCGCTTTTGCATTGCGTTTTGACACTTAATCTTCTGCCATTCTCTTGCTTTTCTGTAAGTTCTACTCGTTCTCCTAACGTGATAATTGAAATTTGACTCGTGATGCTGATCTGTGATGTGACTGCCTCTTGGCACGCAGCATTGTAGCTGTGTTCAGTTTTTAATTATAGTGTATGCTCTCTTCTGAACTTATTTATAAATATTATTTTTACTTAATTCAAATAAATATTTAAGAAAAAATGAATACTTTAAAAAATAAAAAACAACGGTGGTGATGGTGTCACGGTGGGAAAGTGATATAACCGGTGTTGCAGCTTAAAACCGGTAACACCGTCAACATTGTCTATCGTGGCAAGCCTAGCCAGATGCCATCGAATGTGAGCATTTGCCCACTCAAGTCGTGGCGATGACAAACTGCAGTCAGGTCGAGACCCCGATGAGGACGACAAGCATGCAGATGAGCTTCCCTGAGACAGTTTCTGATGGTTTGCATAACCAAAGAATTTCTGCACAAACTGATAGTTGCAGCAGCTGTCCGGGGGGCTGGTCTCAGACGATCTTGGAGGTGAAGATGTTGGATGTGGAGGTCCTGGGCTGGTGTGGTTACACGTGGTCTGTGGTTGTGAGGCGGGTTGGATGTACTGCCAAATTCTCTGAAACACCTTTGGAGATGGCTTATGGTAGAGAAATGAACATTCAATTGATGGGCAACAGCTCTGGTGGACATTCCTGCAGTCAGCATGAAAATTGCACACTCCCTCAAAACTTGCGACATCTGTGGCATTGTGCTGTGTGATAAAACTGTACATTTTAGAGTGGTCTTTTATTGTGGCCAGCCTAAGGCACACCTGTGCAATAATCATGCTGTCTAATCAGCATCTTGATATGCCACACCTGTGAGGCGGATGGATTATCTCGGCAAAGGAGAAGTGCTCACTAACACAGATTTAGACAGATTTGTGAACAATATTTGAGAGAAATAGGCCTTTTTTGTACATAGAAAAAGTCTTAGATCTTTGAGTTCAGCTCATGAAAAATGGGGGCAAAAACAAAAGTGTTGCATTTATAATTTTATATAGTGGTTATTTTGGGAAAATCCCAGGTATTTTGAGCAGTAGGATTAAAAAAAATATGTGCTAATATAACATTTAATTAAGTAGCCTATATAAAATTGCAAAATAAATCTATCTATCAGTAATTTTTTACTTAAGTACATAACAAATCGAGTACTTTTGTACTTTCGAGTAAAATTGAAAAAGGAGTACATTTACTTTTACTGGAGTAATATTTTATTATACATATCTGTACTTTTACTCAAGTACTTGATTTGTGTACTTCATCCACCACTGATTATTTATTATTTTTCTACTTTATTATTCAACTTTTAATTACTGTAATGCAGAATTATTTTTTTTATAGATGTGTAGTGCCTTTCATTTTGGCTGATCAAAAAAATAAAGTAATATTTTACTGCAATGAGTATCTAAGTATAGTGTTATTTTTGTATCACTGATATTATAGTTTTATAAATATTTTAAATTTGATTTTATTTTGATGTTTTCTGATTTCATCTTAATTTTAAAGTTTTATATCTTCTTCTTCTTCTTCTTCTTCTTCTTCTTCTTCTTCTTCTTCTTCTTCTTCATTTTAGAGTGAAATGCAACCTGGGCATGTTTTTATGAGATTCACTGGCAAATGATGTTACTGCAGATGATATAATAATAATAATAATAATAATAATAATAATAATAATGAGAAAAATTCCTAGCCCCAAACTCCAACTGAAGATATATTTCACATGTGAGGCATTTATTCTGTTTGGAGCTAATTACAGATTTTCATTGAGATCTAGGGTTGATGAACCGTTTTTGCATTGCCACGTCTATAGGAGTGGATATGAAACAGGGGAAATATTATTATCGGGATAATTCCTTTGAAATTTTCTTGATTCAATCAGGGGCCACAGTGGTGCTAGATGAAAGCCATTTGTCTTGTGATGCACCGGAGGATGATATTGCTGTGGCATTTCATAGCTGGGCCCGCTATTGACAATTTTAATCATTCTCACCCGCCTTGTTCCTGTGATGTCTTAATTGAATTCGTTGATGAAAGCTGGTGAACGGCAACATCGTAACAGTTCAGATTGCATTCTAATGCAGACGCGTGCAAACAAACACCTGCCGAGAGACCTGTAGAAATGAAAGAATTGCTTTTTCCCTGCACCTCAGGAGGAATGTGAGCTTTATGTGAGTGGCTTGAAAGGGGTGATGGATGACTGTAAGTCCGTACCGCATGCAGAGAGCAGAGCGGAGCAGATTCGTTTTGTAATTAATGTGAAGTCTGAATTATTGATGGATGCCGGCAGGGCAGAGCTGCAGCTCCTCCCTGAAAGGTGGGCGGCTGAGAGTGACAGGGGTCAAGGGCCACATACACCCAGCTAGTGTTTCACCTACCTGGACTTCACATCAATATGTCTGCCCACACATAAATCACCAATGCACTGCAAAGGTAGTGGTGAGAATGTTGAAAAAGTTGAGAAATGTACAAAAAATAAAAATAAATCACTGGAAGGCAGCCAGTCGCCATGAGATGAATACGTCAGACATGTTTCAAAATCTGCTATTAGATGTTTTAGGTGGATTTAGTCCTTAAATCACATTAAATAATGGTAAATATTGCTAAATTGAAGTCCAGCAGCTGTAAGACAGAGTGCCAATCTTAATAAACCTTAATCTCGATTGTGTTTGTTTGCATTAGGGAACATGACAGCACATGCATTTACCATTGATCAAAAACATATATAAATCATATATATATATATATATATTATCATATAATATATATATATATATATATATATATATATATATATTTATTTATGTACGTATATATATATATATATATATAAATATATATATATATATATATATATATATTATATATATATATATATATATATCAGGGCCTCAAAAAGTTGGATGAGAAAATAATATTACAAAAATAAAACAGCGCAAATGTGACTAAATATGATATTAAAAGTATAAAAGTCACTCGTTTTTATAAAGTAACACTGTCTAACAATGACAGTAAAGTTACAGCGAAGGCTTGTCTCCCCTCAGTCCATTGACTTTCTACAGAAGACCCCAAAGTGTGCCCTGACTTTTCTGGAGGCTCATTAAGATGAATGGTTATTAATTGGATATGATCGGTTAAGGTTGGATGTGATTGGTTCGTATGATAAATCCCTCCTTTTGTTTTTGTGCGAGCTCTTGGTCTGAATAAAGAAAATCATGGTGTTATTGACTAATTATAAAGTAAGTAAACAACACTCCCACTTAGCTACCAGTACTTTGTGTCACGTCAAAATAAAACTTGAAATGGTGTGAAAACGTAATGACTGCATCAGTTTTTAATGAGCATTCAGCGTGATGAAATGAAAGATATATCTTCGTGTCTGTGGCAGTGTTTACAGAGTTTTTATGACAATGAACCAAATTAAGTTGACTATTAAAAATAACAGCTGAAAGTTCAAAAATAAAACATATTGGTAACATTTTACAATAAGGTGTCATTTAATGAGTTAACTAACATGAACAAACAATAAACATTTATTACTGTATTTATTCATCTTTGTTTACATAAGTTAATACAAATACAGTTGTTAATTGTTTAGTTCATGTTAGTTCACCGTGCATAAATTAAAGTTAACAAACACAACTTTTGAGTTTAATAATGCATTAGTAAATGTTGAAATTAATAGAAACTAAGATTAATAAATGCTGTAGAAGTAGACAATTGTTTATTCTTAGTTCATGTTAACTAATATAACCTTATTTTAAACTGTTACCTGAAAATTGTTACTGCCTTAAGTTATTATTTTGGAATAAATATAAAAAGGCATAAAAACACTATGAAATGTATTATTAGTATTAAAAAAATTAAAATAAAATTAATATTAATAAAATACAAAATAGAATTATATCTGTATCTCTTTTTTTATGTTTATATATATATATATATTATATATATATATATATATATATATATATATATATATATATATATATATATATATATATTCAATGTTGTGAATTAAACAAAGATTATTAGAGTGTTTTACAATAAAACACTTTTTTCAGTGGTGTGCGGTGATGTCTTTATGCTTCAAAATGTAATCTTTAATTTTCTTTGTTTTGTTTATTTGCTTTTTTTTTTTAATTTTTTGTTTTTTGGATTTGCAAAATAATGTCTGTGTGTTTTTGAGGAGAATATAAGAGAATATAAAATGTGTATATAAACTGTAAATAAAGATTATTGGAGTACATTTCATAAGAAAACACTATTTCAGTCTTTCTACTTAAACATTTTGTTTAATTCAATGCATCAGCTGTAGTTCATTATTTGTGAAATCTAATTCTGAGTTAAAACTGTTTAAAATTAAATCCTACACTGAAAAAAAAAAGTATTTAAAGTCGTCTATAAAACAGAGATTACTGGAGTAAGTTCTGCAAGAAAACACTATTTCAGTCTTACTAAGAAATGTCATGCTTAGTTTAATGTGTTACTTGACATTTCTTTATAATTATTTCTGAAATTTACTAGCAATTTCTGAGTGGAAATTGTTTAAAAGTAAGTTGTAAATAACCCAAAGATTATTGGAATATGTTTTACAAGAAAACACCATTTTAAACTTTCTACTTCAGAATTGCACGCTTAATTCAAATTGTTACATGCTGTTCTTTTTTTTCTTTTCTTTTTCTTTTTTTTTTTTTTTTTGCGAAATTTGCTAGCATGATGGTGATGGTGATTAGCTACTCATATAGTCAACATTACTGCCAATAACTGTGGATGGGAATGTATTATGGGTTGCACAAGGCTACAGTGCTTTACATGGTAAATATGTATTTATCTGTTTTTTTTTTTTTTTTTTTTTTTTTTTTTCTGACTTCATTAACTAACAATAAACTGTGCATTCTAAACAATAAATGATTCCTGGTCTTCAGAGTCTCATTTGTTTGGAAAGACGTCTTCAGGCCTGTGTTAGTGTATAGTTGAAGTATTATTGATTCAGCATAAGCTCGAGGTCTGTCAATGAATCACTGCCTTTGCAATGCCAAGCAAAAAAGATTATTGCCAGAACAATCAACACTAATGGTGTATAATTTACCAATCCCTGATCCTGAACCTCCCCCTGAGAACAATAATCAATCCTAAATATTCAAAATAGTCTCTCCAGGATCACTGAATTATTCAGGGAAGAATTACAAATAATTCATTCAATTCATGTTTATTTGCATAGCGCCTTTCATAATACAAATGATCCCAGATAAAGCCTTAATGAGAGAGCCAAATGCCAACTGTGGCATAAGACAAGTTTCTAAGAATAAATAATTCTAAATATACAAATAAATAAAATAAATATTGAGCTCATCACTTTTATTTATTTATTTATTTAAAAAAAAAAGAAAAAAGAAAAGAAAAAAAAAACGGGTGGTTCTTTGTTTTAGTATGGGTTGTTTTGTTTCATAGTTACGTTCTTGCTGGTGTTGTTATTATAATTTGTTTGTTTGCATGAAAAAAAAAAAAACAAAAAGAAAAAAAAAACGGGTAATAATTTGAAAGGCTGTTCACGTGCTGCACACGCTTGATGTGTGAAATCGGCCTTAGACCTTACTCACTCTGTCATCTCAAATCTGGACCACTGCTTTGCATCTTGACTAGCCTTCAAACTAGCATGATTAAACCTCAACCGGTGATCCAGAATGTGCAGCCAGTCCACTTTCAGCCATCCAAAGAAGACCTTTGTCAGTAGCTCCCCACATAAAATGCAAGACTTTGACCTTCAAGACTGCTGCTGGAAGACCACCATGTGTTCATGTAAGCTAAGTCATTTTTCCAGCTCACTCTGTTCCTCTGAGTTGGAACAAACCTCTAACCTCCACCCACTTTTTGTTGGCTACAACTGTCACCTAAATTAATTAAAATAAATTTCGACTTGTGTACAATACTCAGCAATTTCTATTTGCACTCTTAAAAATAATAATAATAAAAAAAATTAAAAATAAAGTTTTATTTGTATTATTATTATTATTATTATTATTATTATTATTATTATTATTATTATTTTTCCAGCAATTTCTTATTGATGCAGTGGTGGAACAGTTTATTTTTTTTAATTTTTTTTTTTTTTTATCTTGATGTGTATTATATACTCTAAACAACATACATATATAATAGCATATATATAATAATAATAATAATAATAATAATAATAAAAAAAAATTAATAAAAAAAAAATCAATGGATCTTAAAGGTTCTTCATTCAATCATAGAAGCCAACAAAAATACTTTATTTTTAAGAGTTTTCAATGTATTCAAGTGACACTATGATGATTTCAAACTCTGAACAGTGTATCAAAACAAGCAAAACTATAAAGAGCTTTCTTCTGCCAGCAAGGCTGATTGCCATCCAAGTTAATACCAGCTTATTTTTTAGACAAAATATTGTTTGTTTTCTTTTATACAGGTTGTGCAGGGGATGAGAGTTTTCCAGCTGTTATTACAATCTAAATTTTATGGAGTTGATTTGCCAGTAATTTATTCTGTATGAGAATGAGAGTGGCATTTCCAGAGGGCACTGGTGAATGGGGTTGATGAGGGTCGCAGACTGGGCTAATGGGAATTCAGACATTGTGTGGCCTCACTTTGACACATACAGTAATGCAAAGGTCTGCAATATCAGTGCCAATAATCCATTAACTTTTAGAGTTAATTAAAGACAAACATTTTAATGGCTTCTGGTTCTGAGGACGTAGGCCTCTCATGTGAGAGCATAGATTAATGCATATTATTTAAATTTAAACATTCATATAATAAAGGAATCAAAATTTGCTTGATCTAGTCACATATGAGAGTTGAGTGTACTATAAAACAACTGTAAAGGCCCTTTCAGAATCAGAAGAAGTTTGTTTACAAAAGTATGTTTACAAAACACAAGGAATTTGACTTGACGAAGGAGCTTACAGTTTAGAAGAAAGTACAAACATAATGCAGACATACATAGGAATAACACAGTAGGGATGTAATATAACACACACACACACACACACACACACACACACACACATATATATATATAAGAAAAACAGCACATTAAATAATATACTATTTATCATATATATATAGCTATATATTCTATATAGAATATCTAATATATATTGTATATATCTATATATATATATATATAAAGAAATAGAGGTATAGGAAATAAATGTAATTGTTTAGATAAATGTACCGGTATGATATTAGTGTGCAGATATGTTATTTACAAAGTGTGCAGTTTAATAAAAATATGTCAGATAACTATGTTAGTTGTGATGGACGATTTTTATTTTTGAGGTTTATTTTTAAGGTTTATATAGCTTGTTGGAAAAAAAAAATGTTTTTGTGTCTGGCTGTTCTGGTGATCAGTGCTCTGTAGCGCCAACCAGAAGGCAGCAGTTCAAAGAGAGAGTGGGCTGGGTTTGATGGGTCCAAGGTTATTTTTTTAGCCCTTTTCCTGACTCTGGAGATGCAAAGATCTTGGAGGCTGGACAGAGGGGCACCAATAATCCTTTCAGCAGTCCTGACTGTCTGTTGTAGTCTCTTGATGTCTGATTTTGTAGCTCAACCAAACCAGACAGTTATGGATGAACACAGGACAGATTCAATGACGGCTGAGTAGAACTGTTTCAGCAGCTCCTGTGGCAGGTTGATTTTCCTCAGCTGACGAAGGAAGTACAACCTCTGCTGGGCCTTTTTTGCAATGGAGTCTATGTGAGTGTCCCACTTCAGGTACTGAGAGATGGTGGTGCTCAGGAATCTGGATGACTCCACTGCAGCCACAGTGCTGTTCATGATGGTGAGTGGGGGGAGTGCAGGGGGGTTTCTTCTGAAGTCCACTATCATCTCCGTATTTAGCTCCAGGTTGTTAAGACTACACCAGACATCCAGCTGATCAACCTCCTGTCTGCAGACTCGTCTCCGTCCTTAATGAGGCCGATGACTGTAGTGTCGTCCTTTGAAGTGCAGTCATTCGTGTAGAGAGAGAAGAGCAGCGGAGAGAGCACACATCCCTGGGGGGTGCCAGTGCTGATGGTGATAGTCCTGGATGTGAGTTTGCCCAACCTAACTAGCTGCTGCCTGTCTGTCAGCTGCTGATCCACTGACAGATGGAGGTGCGCACAGTGATCAGTATGAATTTGTCTGAGAGAAGGTCAGGCATGATGGTATTGAAGGCTGAACCAAAGTCCACAAATAGGATCCTTGCGTAATTCCCAGGTCGGTTGAGGTGTTGCAGGATGTAATGCAATCCCATGTTGACTGCATCATCCACAAGCCTGTTTGCTCTGTAGGCAAACTGGAGAGGATCCAGCAAGGGTCCAGTGATGTCCTTCAAGTAGGCCAGGACCAATCTCTCAAGTGACTTCATGACCACAGACGTGAGAGCGACAGGTCTGTAGTCGTTAAGTCCAGTGATTTTGGGCTTTTTGGGGGCCGGAATGATGGTGGAGCATTTAAAGCAGGGAACTTCACACAGCTCCAATGATCTGTTGAAGATCTGTGTGAAGATGGGGGCCAGTTGGTCAGCACAGACTTTTAAACAGGCAGACCATCTGGGCCTGAAGCTTTTCTAGATTTCTGCTTCCTGAAGACCTGGTTCACGTCCTCTACACAGACCTTAAGCACAGGTTGAATGGTGGGGGAGGGAGGGAGGGAGGGGGGTTGCAGGGGTGGTAAGTGAATGTGTGAAAATGCAGATCAGAGCGGATGGGGGGTGGTAGACTACCCTTTTCAAATCTGCAGTAAAACACATCCAGATCGTCAGCCAGTTGTTGATTCTCCACAGACTGTGGGGGTGGTGTCTTGTACATGGTGATGTTCCTCACAACAGTCCATACTGACGCTGGATTATTTGCTGAAAGCTCTTTTCTCAGCTTTTCCAAGTAGTTTTTATTTTTTTTATTTTTTTTAGCCACTCCTTTGTTAGTCTGTTCCTGGCATGCTTATACAATATTTTATCCCCACTTCTGTAAGCATCCTCTTTGGCGTGACAAAGCTGTTTGAGTTTCCCTGTAAACCACGGTTTATCATTATTAAATGATAAGAATTTCCTGGTAGGAATGCACAGAAACTGATATATGAAGTTACAGTCTCTGTGAGCTCGTCCAGATCAGTGGCTGCAGCTTCAAAACACTCCAATCAGTAAGGTCAAAACAAGCTTGTAAATCACTATCTGCATCATTAGTCCATCTTTTAACAGTCCTTAGAACAGGTTCAGCTGATTTCAGTTTCTGCCTGTAGGTCAGTATATGATGAACCAGACAGTGATCAGAGATCGGATCACTGTTACACAGCAATAAAGGACGCATATCACTCTGTCCCACAGGCAGCTTTGGGGATGCATTTCTACTAGTTTCCCCTGCAAGCATTTGTGCATTTAAGACACTGTTCAAATCACGTTTTCATTAGCGAATCCTTCCAAGATTACAATCAACAACCAAGCAAAACACTGAAATGGTTCATTTATTGCTCCTCATCAGGTTTGAACTTGCAGTACTCTTTCACTCACGTTACGTGTTTATGAAAATACTTAGAAGACAGAAGGGGAAATAAATGCATAAAAGCTATATGTTTAGCATGTTAAGTAGCTAACGGTTAGCTTATCATATTTTTAAAACATTGCAGGACTTTCTAAATTCTCATTACAATTTTCTTTGGAAAAATGTAAGTAGTTTTATAAATAATATAATTTTCAACAACATGCAGTTATTTCTGATCCAGGTGAAGTCACACATGCAAAGACGAAAAAAAAAAGGCAAATGACAAGGTGGTCAAGGAGAATGAAATGTGAAGAAAGGATTTTAATTTGTGGGTTATAATCACAAGATTCTAAAAATGGTCAAGTGTTCTCTGTCTTTGAACATAGTTGTGTGTCTGTCAAAGCGAAAATTAAGAGGTATTGAAAGTATAATTAAAACCACATATTCTACAGTAGGAGTTCAAAATGAGAGAACTGCAGTATCTCGCATTGATTTCGATTCTGAGAACAAATGGAACAAAATAAATAAATAACTCTTTTGATTCTAATATCATGTCACTTTATCTTTAATTAAAATCGAAAGGTTGCCTTACTTATGCTTTAAAATATCACAAAGCAAAAAGAAATTAATCTCTCCAACTCTAATAGAAAACATCTGTTATTGTATTCTAGTAATTCTAGTATGTGGGTCATATAGCTAATTTTACATAATGATTACAAAACTTATCAAATTTTTAAAAGGGTTTTTATTTAATGAAAAATTAGCCATATTAAATGAACTATTATTTATATTGGGGGGGCTGAAATTGAGGAATTTTGGTCTTAGGGCAGGCTAGTACGGGAGGCCTCCAGGGCGGTACCGGTTCCAGGAATCATGGCGGAGCAGGCAGTTCAGGGAGCCATTGGCCTCATAACTCAGCCCAGCCCCTACAGCCGGAGATGTGTAGAACATTCCCTCAACACCCCCCCAACCCCCCACCCCCCCCCCCCCCCCACAGCCGGAGACGTATAGACCATTCCCCCAACCTCACTGACCGTACAGCAGAAAGAAAATCATGTGTAAATCAAGCAGCATGTCTGTCACTATCTATTACACACCTCACATTCTCTCCTCTTCTGTTTCACTCATCAGATCAGTTCCTCCTCCTTTCTGGCTCATTCTGTTTAATCACTGTTCAGATGTAATCTGCATTTCAGACTTAATGAAGAATTAATGATGTTCCTCCATTAAACTGCGGGTGTCGTGGTGAGTGGCTCTCCCGGTCTAATCATACATACAGCCCTCCTCCGGCTCTTCTGTTCTTCTGCTCCACGACTTTCTTTTGATAAATTACAAATATAATGAAAAGGAGAAATAGCTTCAGCCAATATCCACAGATTTTTATCTTCTGGTACTTTAACTGCAATTATACATAAATCACCAAGTAACCAAGCAATCAACCTGCATAACTCTCCAACAAGCAAATCACCTGATCAACCAAATTACTATGCCTAACCATTTAAATAATTAGTGTTGCTGCTGCTAACTAAAACATAAACTTTGCTGCACACAATTACACCCACTACAACTACTGCATTTAAACAGGCTACTGTATTAATAAATACCTATCAATGGCACCTTCTTATGTCTGCAATATTTGAAAAAAGAAACACAGGATCAGTTTATATAGATGAACAGACAGACTGAACCAATCTCCAATAGACCAGCAGGCAGAGACTCTCACTAGCGTTTTACAGAAAACTGACAGAAAAAACGTGATGAATCAGAGCGTCGTGGGACGTAGAAGCATTTATCATTGAATTTATACCTCTACTTCAACTAAATCAATATAAGAGCTTGACCTCTGACCACCACTGTTCAAAACCGGGTGGCATTTTATGAGTCTAGGACACAACTATATACGAATCTACTGGAGTTTAAGTAATAGATGGATTAAAGCAGAAGGACGCCGACAGCTCAGCAGCATGAGACTGTATTTGATGTGTGTCTATAATGAGCCTTGCTTTGCTTTAATAGGCGCATGATCATAGAATATGGCCAGTGTTTCTTTAGGGATCTGAATGCTGGATAATCCATTCACTGGAAGTGTCTGTAAAAGCTTAAACAACCACTTTAAATTTATCAGTCAAAACGCTTAAATATGTTGGATTTGTTGAACAAATGATGCACCCTGGAAAAGGGAAACACATTGTGCTATAATAAGTTCAGACTCAGGCTGGAGTTTGTGTCTAAATGTTCAGTCAATTATAATGAGTGTGTCACGGTTGCCTTCTATGGCAACACAAAGAACAAGGCGATGTAGGCTGAACTCAAAGTAAATAGATACAAAGGAGACACAACTGAGGGGTTGGGTGGGGGATTGGGGGAATGGGTGATACGTCTCCGGCCGTAGGGGCTGGGCTGAGTTATGAGGCCAAGGCCACGGAACTGCCTGCTCCGCCATGGCTCCCCGAATGTTCAATACCGGACGCTAGAGTAAATTAGATAATTAATCAAACACAGGTGGAACTGAATTAACTAAATGGGGACAGGAACAGTAACATAACCAAAAATGGGCATAAGGAAACACTAAGACATGGACAGCACACAGACGGAAAACAACAAAACGGGAACATAAGTCTGACAGAGTGACTCTGCATACACTCTTAAAATAAAGGTTCCTTATTGGCATTGATGGTTCCATCCATTGATCCATTGATGGATCCATTGACCTTTCTATTCCTCAAAATGTTCTTTAAAATGGGAAGAAAAGGTTCTTCAGATTATTTAAATGTTATTTACACTGTGAATGAATGTATTAATTAATACATGGGTCAAAGACGTTAA
Source organism: Cyprinus carpio (assembly GCF_018340385.1). Classification (NCBI taxonomy): domain Eukaryota; kingdom Metazoa; phylum Chordata; class Actinopteri; order Cypriniformes; family Cyprinidae; genus Cyprinus; species Cyprinus carpio. The sequence continues at coordinate 38,540,437 of NC_056576.1, forward strand.
GATGTCTGCATCAAAATAATTTAAAAAAGTTATTTTATGTCCATAGAAAGCACATTAAATGTAAGTAAAGTGTCTAATTTTAAGGTTTCAAAAAGTTTATGGAGAATAAAATGTCAAAATCTGGTTTATATAATGTTACACTGTCATTTAATGTAACACAATATTTCTGTAAAAAAATCAAACAACATCCCGATTTGTACATAATAAAATAAAAAAATTATAAAAAATAAAAAATAAGGGAGCATATTAAATGTTGTTGTGTTTTAAATGAGTAAAAAATTCTTACTGACCAATGGGCAAAACATAGGATAGTGGCAAAAAAAAAAAAAAAAAAAACACTATCTGGTATTTGGGGTGAAAGTGAATATTCTTTTAATATGTCATAAATTGATTTTTGTTGTAAATATTCCCGACAAGATTGTTACACTGAATGACATTTTAGTGGGTGTCTTTTGTAAATCAGCGAAAATGTATGATATTTATTTATTGCTTGGAAAAAACAAAACAAAATTGCAATTAAATTAAACAGAAAACTTTTACATTTTTGGAGGGATACATAAATGTCCCATGTAAATAATGTTAATTTTTTTTTTTTTTATGCATATGGTATAAGCTTTTATCTAAAGTGACTTTCTTTCTTTCTTTCTTTCTTACTTTCTTTCTTTCTTTCTTTCTTCATGCTCTGCAATGTTTTCTCTGGTTTCTGCTCTTGTTTTTTTTTTTTTTTTATTACAAGCTTGACAGATAACATTATGCAATTACAGCAGCAATTTTATATCTTTCTACAGCCTTTTAATAGTGTCTCATAAACAGGACTTGCTTTAATGGGAGACACTTCTAAAAGAAGGTTTTAGTGTTCTGTCGGCATGTTAAAACCCTCTCTCAGAAGTCCATCCTTTCAAAGCCTCATCAGAGCAGCACTTTTGAAACAAATCCACCATCTTTAACAATGCAAATTAAAGCCCACTACTGCTTGACTTCTTAATCTACGTACATGTGTAGATACACATCTCTAATGCATAACACTTAACCTGATATCCTCAAGCTCAGATTCTCTGATTTTCCACTACCAGGGTCTCTGCAAGTTTTATGGGGCAAATTTAAGACATGTTGTTGTTGTTGTTGTTTTAAACAAACTCACTTAATTTTGTTTAATTTATCAGAAAACAATATCTTCATTTTGCACCACAAGTAAATGTATCTGGTCACAATTTAGTTTAGGGACCAGTTCTCTCTGTTAACTATGCAATTTTTTTTTTTTTTTTTTTTTTTTTTTTGCCTCAAAAGAATTTGTTGCTTTTTAATAGATAGTAGGGTTAAGGGATCTAAAATATGGTCATGCAGAATATGGTATTAATATGTGCTTTATAATACTAATAAACAGCCAATATGGTAGTAGTATACATACTAATAAGCAACTAGTTAATAGTGAGAATTGGTCCCTAAACTATAGTGTTACCATGTTCACCATCATTAAAGGATGTTTAGATATTTGTATTGGAAAACAAGTCAATGCAATGCATGCAACATTTATTGCCATGACTTTACCAATTAAAGACTTTCTGCTTTGATTTAAGAGCTTTCTAAGGCCTTAATTTGTGGAAATCTGCGAAGAGCTGCAGAAACCCTGTCTACACTATGATAACGCTGCAGTGCATTTGTGCAAATAATCACCTTTCCAAGAGAATGAAAACTTGCTGCTCAACTTTGGCAGCTCTCGGCTCACCCTGCATATGCTCGAGTTGCACACAGAGCGCTGAACATCAGCCTTGTTTGCCAAATGCGACAGCACAGGAAAATGAGTCCCAGACGGGGAGGAGATGTGCAGGTGGGTGGAGGGGGAAAATAACAGGTTAGCGCATGCAACCGCTTTGCCTCTCGCAGATGGCTTGGTTTAAAAAAAAAACAACCAAAACAAAAAAGAGAGTGTTGGAAGCAAGTAAAAACGGTACAGTAGGCAATAAAACAATACTCAGCTGTTCAGAGAGCATGAGCATGTCATTGTTAACCATATGTAAATGAGTCACCACAGTGCAGCACTGGCTGTGTGACGCCAACTGGACAGTGTGTCCCACCCAACTGAGGTGATGCGGGGGAGAAATCAAAGCTCACTACCTCCAGTGTCAGATTCATGCTGCTTGCATTGCCATGAGCGTTACAAAAACAAACACATTTCAGTCTTTCACAGTTTCTGTCAGCCTCAGACCCACACATGGTTAGTTAGCAGTTAGCGGCTCATAGAACCATTGGCTTGACTGTGAACACTCCGACAAACAGTTTGCTTGTAACAGGCTTTATGAACCCAATGCGTTTATGTTTATAAGTGTTGTTTTGCTTTATTTTAAATGTGAGGAATTTCAGAAAAGGAGAAAAAAAAGTTTATATTAATAACAGTTAATAGTTTAATAATAGTGCAGAGTTGTAGTGGACTTAAGTGAACTTAAAGTGATATTTCACCCAAAAATGAAAATTCTGTCATCATTTATTCATCCTCAAGTTGTTTCAAACCTGAATGAATTTCTTCCTTTCTTCTTTCTTCCATGGACTGTCATCGTAAAAAAAAAAAAAAAAAAAAAAAAAAAAAAAAACATGTATATTGGTAACATACTATTTCTACCTGTCTTAACCATGAAAATTAGTTTTGTTGGTGAAACCCAGTACATTCAGGTTTATTCATTTTTGATTTGAATAAATTCAATTAATTTAGATGTTACCTTATGAAGCACGTTTAAGACTGGTTAATTACTCTTTTATGTCTAAGTATATCTCAAATAAAAGATTGAACAGAAAAAAAATATATGATATTTGCTTTTTTGAGATTTTTTGTGCTTTTTTCACTCAAAACCTGAAGTAGTTTAGATCATATATTTTTGGGAATTTGTGTATACATATCAGTATAAGCCAAGTATCCCAAGTAAGTATTTTGTTGGTAAGTACATGAAAAAGTAGTCAGTCTTGATCATTCTGGCTTATCTAGCTGTATTGTCTTTGTGCCAATGCAGATACCAAATCCAGCTAAGTACAAATAACGGCATTAAGTTGCACAAAGTGGCATTATTGTTGTCATCATTAATCTCTCTTGTCTGTCTCTGTCTTTCCTACACAGAAATGAATCACCTCTGTTGGATGGCACATTGTGCTTGGCCACGATTATCCAACATATGTAATTGCCCAGGGTTTGCTCTGAAGTTGATGAATGTGGCTCTGCCTGTAATTCATAAACATGTTTGCAGTCTGTGAGGGAACTCTAGCGAAGCCCTGCGCTCTTAATTGAGATACTTAACATGCATGACAAATGAGGCAACTCGACACAAGGCAGGTTCATCACACTTACTTTCTCCCCAGTGGAAGGTGCGACTCATTACACACATACAATACGTGACATAAAATCAGGGTGCAGATTTAAGGGGTTATGCTGAGACCTGCATAATTAAGATTTAAGATGATAAACAAGAGATTTGTTATAATTATATATATAGACATTTATATGTTTTAACATATTTTTCATACAATGCTTCATTAACCAAAAAGACAGTCAGAATATGTAATAAATTTAACTTAGCAGTAATTTAACAATATGGAAGTCCAGGAGAGGAGAGGAGAGGAGAGGAGAGATATAAACTCGCAATTATGAGAAAAAAGTTAGAAATTTGAGTTTACATTTCACAATACTGACTATTTCTAGCAATTGCAAGTTTATATGTCATAGTTTTGAGAAAAAAAAATAAAAAAGTGCAAGCTGAATGTAATGTTTTCAGACAGTTAACTGCATGCTAAATTCAAATTATTAGTTTAAATGTATATTAAATGCAATTAGCTGAACTTTAGATTGTTTTCTTTTTTAGACACACTTGAGTAAGCACTTAAGCATATTTCATTCATGTCATTTCACAAATAATTCTATTGTCTTTGAAATTAGTTGTACTTACAATCATTTTTGATATACTAAAACATACTATAATGTCATTTCAGTTGAAATAATAGTTTTATAAACAAGTATTTCACATGTGTTTTAGTATGTTCTTCAACACATCAAAATAAGCGTACTTCTTTAAAGCATGACAAATGATTATTAAGACAATGATTTAAAAATGTATTTTAAAATGCACTTTTAAAACATCCCTTTAAGATCTGAAATACATTACAAGTGCACATTCAGTACAATTAAGCACACTTCTTTTTTCACAAGGCCTGCGTTAGGACAAACTAAAACAGACCACGCTGTGAAAACGACCTACAGATATTCATTTAAATAGTCAACAATCCTGAAAGAGGCTCTATGTTTGGCACAAGTATGACAAGATGAATGATGCGCACTGTGGAGGACATTAGCTTGTGGTAATGTTCAGTTTGCTTGCTTGCATTGAATGCACCATTCATCAAAAGCACCGTGGCTGTTGCGCGCCCTCTCAGCTTATTGACACTTTCATATTGACAGTACAATGGGCTTTGAGCACAGCTGGAGATGCCTGGAGTGGAATTGATTGGGGGATTTATGGTGTGTTTCGGAGAGTGCAGCTCTTCAGGGTGGACTAAAGTTGACCTGTGGAGTCCACAGATGTCACCGCGACTCTAATGGCACAGCTGCTTGTAGATGTCTGGGAAAACATGACCTTAGACAGTTTGAGTCCCTCAAAAGCACCGGCTAAATCATGTGGGATCAGCTTCTATAAACAGTGCAGTAAAAATCTATGAGTCACCTAAAACCTGCAGCAGACTTTCAGCAATTGAAGTTCAGGTTCTTGGCATGTGAATCACAGTGACAACAGAGATTCTAATAGATAGGCTTCTGGTAATACAAGAATTCAGTGCTTTGTCATGGGCCTATTGCAGATGAGTATTGATCCCAAAGCCTTATTGTATATCACAAAGGGCTGAAATGAGCAAATACTTTTTTTTTCTACAAAGCTCTGATGTAGGTCAGCAAAACCAATTTCAACTGAAAATCTGTTCATATAAATTTAATGGTATACGGCTTGGCTCTTTGGGATTTTGATGGCCATTTTATCATCTGCAAGATGGGGAAAAAAAAAGGTAGAAGCATGATATAGCATGAAGGGACAGTCCACTCAAAATTGACAGTTTTATTTTCATTTACTCACCCTTTGCTTTTTCCAAATCTGTATGACATAGGTCTTCAGCCCTGATTTTTTTATTTTTATAGCACACCTAGCCTGTGGCTTTTCAAGTGACCCTGAAGACCCTGATTAGCTGGTTCAGGTGTGTTAGATTAGGGTTGGAGCTGAACTCTGCAGGACAGTGGGTCCCCAGGAGCAGGGTTTAAAAAAAAACAAAACCTAGGAAGTCTATGGCTATCATAGAAGAAATCATTTGTGTAGCAAAAATGATGCGGGATGAGTTACATATCGAAGTTAGTTAGGTTTAGGGTGTTGTTCACTATCCCTAAATATGAGCCATAGTGATGATTGTCTGATGAAATTACACCAGCATTTTGACAAAATTCCCTTCAACAGCATGACTGGAAAAGTAAAATGTCCAGGCACACAATGACCTGCTGCTCTCATGCACAGCTTGTTAATAAACAAAAAGTGTTTGCTTGATTTTCATTAGTTGAATGATCTTTTGATTTTAGTTCGCTCCAGTCGGCAGCCTTCACTCATGGGTCTTCCCTCTGAATATCATTTGCATAATTAAGAGGAGCTCATTATTCATTGTGCTGTGTGTGATGTGACAGGCCTTTCCTGCACAGCAGCAACTAATTATTTCCCAGATACATTACACTGATATAATGTATTCCTCTGAAACTCCACTAATCACTCATAAAATATGTGTTTCCGTCCTCAGAGTTATTATTTTGTCCCTGTCATGATGTTAAGTACTAATTAAGCTTAATAAATCATTCACAACCTTAAGTCAGCAAGTTTGAACGTATGCAAGCTGTAAAGTTAGAGTTTGATTGAACTAGGGCTGTGTTTTCCAAACTTAAACACTTTAGATACAAGTTTGTTTCAGAGAAATGTAGAGGAAACAACACCGTGAAAAACAGTACATTATGCATGAGAAAGAGGGAAACAACATATTACATGGCATATATCAAATAATAATAATAATTTTTCATAAGGATTCATTGTAGAAAATCTTTGAAATCATGCGGCTCAAGTTCATTATTGAGCTCCAGGTTTAAAAGCCTCACGCTTGATGTACCTCCTTTTTAAATAGTATGTTTGCATGGGACAAACTAGATAATAGACTTGTGAAACATAATGTGCTGCTTGTTATTGCTTCAACAATTCACAGTTTGTTGCCCCTGCATGGCATTTTAGGACTTTAACGGTGAAATATTGATTGCAATGTTGCTGTTTTGTACGGTGCTCCTTTGTTTTTCTTTTGCATTTTGAGTGAATATATATTGTCTAGTTAATTTCACCTTAATCGAAACCCATTATTTATACCAAAAAAAAAAAAAAAAGTTTTGTTATAATAAATAGGGTGCCTGTTATTTTTTAAAACAACAACAACAACAATAGTAATAATAATAAACAGGGTGTTCTCTTTTTTTGTATTAGTGTAAATATAGATGTGGGTTAAATAAAATAAAATAAAATAAAATAAAATAAAATAAAATAAAATAAAATAAAATAAAATAAAATAAAATAAAATAAAATAATTTTGTCAGGCATATTTAGAACATAAATCACTATCATTCAAACCACAAAGTTTTTACCTTTTGTCAGCAATGATCACTTTTTATTTGATATATTTTAATAAGTACAGGTAAGAATAAGTATGTTTCATTTTTACACAAATATGTCTGTTATGCTGAATAATGATAGAATATTAATTAATCCATATCTTAACATTTTATTTTAACAAAAGTTATTTGAAACATTAAAGTATAGACAGCTGCATTAAATAATTTCTATATCATTAAAATCACTTTTGTAAATTTGATTTGATGCATACATAAAATAGGATGTCTTGTCCTATTTATTATTATTATTATTTATAAATAGGATGAATGTAAAAATGCAAACACTGTCTAGTTATTATTATTATTATTATTATTATTATTATTATTATTATTATTATTATTATTAATGTATTTAGTCGTATTTGTGTAATTACATCTTGTTACAGCAGGTCAGAAAAAAATGAAGAGAAGGGATCGAAATGCAGCACAAACAGATCTGATCAAACTGAGGGTAATAAGCAAACGTTAATCAGGGGGAAAACAACAAACAGCTGTGCAACATAATTAGTGTCCGTGGTAACAAATAGGTGGGAACAAAAACACAGGAAAACAAGGAAGTACAAAATAAAATCCAACAAAAATGTCCCCTTCTGTTGATGGCTTGTAGTGTTATTCAATATTTGTTTGAAGTTTATCTTAACTACTTTAAATTATAAGTAGCTTCATCTTAGTCATCATTTGAAGGGGATACAACTGTCTTCTAAACCTTGAAGGTTGGCTTTATTTGCACAGGCTTGTATGACCTCTCCTGCAGCTGACAGCTGTATTAAGCCAGTGGCATAAAGGAGATTAGGAGTGTTTACTTTCCAGAGTGCTGTGACACGTCACTCCATTCGGGATGGAGATAACCTCATGAGTATCAGGAGACATGGAGCTGCAAATACTAACACTTCTGGTGCAAAGCCAGCTTCAATTCCATTCTGGAGGAACCCAGATACAAGCAATCGCAGTTCACTGTCGCCACTTCCAAAAGTCCAGGGTCATGGCCACCTCATTCTGGGATGAAATTGAAATGCTGATGAATGCTATTCATCATCAGAGCTCAGAAATAATCTAAGTGTATGAGAGAAAAAAGAGAGAAGGTGTTTTCTGTGAAAGGAATATAATCCTATTTCTGGACACCAAATGGAAAGTAAAACTATTGTGCAGGATTAAACAATATTCACACCGCTTTACTTATTTGGCAAAGATAATACTCCAGTGTGCCAGAACTGCTTACATTTTCTGGAATGTACTTGCAACCGAGAACATAATTCCTTCACTGGCAGGCTTTTAAGTACAAATTTACTGTTGAATGAAAATAATAATAATTAATTGTAACTTGTCAGGATATACATTTCCTGTGCTTTGACACTCTTAGTCCAAAGCATCATGACCACTCAGTGCTCCATCATAATTTTGAAATGCAACTTGGAAATTGTATTTATTTATTTATTTATTTTGCATGATTGCGATAGATCTTTGTCTAAAATGCTTTAGCACAACATGAATTCACATCTGTAAATATTAGATAATTTGCTTTAAATAGAAATCCTCCACTTGTGAAAAAGAAGTGCACTTAATTGTATTCAGTATGCATTTGTAGTGTACATAGTATATTTAAGTGAATCTTCACTTGCAGATAGTATAATATTAATTAAAAATAAATAAATAATAATAATAATAATAATAATAATAATAATAATAAGTAAGTTTTGCAATGGTGTCACAATAAAAGTTAGATTTTAAATTATTTTAATAATCTTTTGTCATGTTTTAAAGAAGCAGTCTTATGTTGATGCGTTGACTAACATACTAAAGCACATGTAAATATTATAATTTTAACTTAGTTAAAACACAGTATTTAAAAGTACTAAATTGCAACTTGTACATTCATAAGTGCATCAGATTAACCATATGTCAAAGACAATAAGTAGTATAATTTCTGAAATTACTTATAAAGATGTCTGTAAGCAAAAAAAAAAAAAAAAAAAAAAAAAAAAAAACTTAATGTCAGCTAACTTAATTAAATTTCATTGAATTAACTGCAATAAATGTTCATTTAATTGCTATTAAAATGCAATTAATTGTCTGGAAACATGAAATTAAATTCACAGTCAAGCATTTTCTTTGGTATATTATTTTCATAACAAGCATTCTCTGCTAATGCATGCAAAAGTGTACAAGAATCAACCTACTTAATACTTTAACAAATGATCATATTAAAGTATAATTTTTTGTACCTCAAAAATGCATGGTGAACCACTGGCTGTCACATTCAGCTGCAGATTTGCTTGATTGATTACTATTATTTAGATAATATATACACATATTTTTAATTAATCAAAATTATTAAACTGAAAAATGTAAAACTGATAAAAGTGTGTGTGTGTGTGTGTGTGTGTGTGTGTGTGTGTGTGTGTGTGTGTGTGTGTGTGTGTGTGTACATGTTTTTTTCTATGCCGGTGGGGAATTAAACCTGAATATGCACTGACTCGTGGGGACTCTTGTCACTGTGGTTCATATAAACCATTATATCTATGGAGAGTCTCCACAAGGATAGCAAACCAGAAGTAAGTGTGTGTGTGTGTGTGTGTGTGTGTGTGTGTGTGTGTGTGTGTGTGTGTGTGTGTGTGTGTGTGTGTGTGTGTGTGTGTGTGTGTGTGTGTATGTGTGTGTTAGGTAAACAGAATCAGAAAGTACCACTATAGCACCAGACTATACCCAGGATGTCACTTGTGTTTAAATACACAAATAAAAAGGTTTATGAAGCCCCTGCTCTTAGTCTATACCTGATTCATATTACAGTACATGCTGACACCGTAAGAATAGCTTGGCATATGTTGAGAATGCAATAATGATGAAAACAGCTTGGTTGTGACAAAGTAATACTGTAAATAGCTTGTTTCCCTGAGGACATTTCAGCCAACAGCAGCTGTGGGGCTTTCAGAAAGAAAGAGGCAAGAGCAGTATCAGATAAAGGGAAATCTATTCATAACTGAACATCTCAATTAGCATGTAGCACAGAGATTTACTGGAGGAAATTTAGTATTTTGTATTTTTTTTTTTTTTTTTTTTTACTGCAATAAAATACTAAACCAAGTCAAATAAATTGTTAATTAAAATTATCAAATAAATGTCAGATAAATACAAGGTCACCAATGAAAATGATGTACATCTTGAAAGCTCTAGGAGGAATTAGTCAATGTTATGCTAGGTAAAGTTCTTCTGATTGGTTGCAAGGATGTTGCTAGGCAGTTGTGAAGCAGTTGTTAAGGTGATCATTGTGTAGAAACAACTTTAACTCCATAATTGCTAGTAAATTTCACAAAAAAAAAAAAAATCTGCAAGTATCCAGCTAACAGGGAACATTCTCAAAAAAACTTAACTCGTAACTCAACGTTATGAACAAATGTTCTTCCAGTAATAGAGTACAGTTTTTGGTTACACTTTGCCTGAATAGTCCACCATTCTACTCACTATAAGTATCTTTGCTACTACATGTTTTTAAATGTTAACAGTTTCAGAATATCTAGAAAGAAGTAATATTCATAAGTAACATTCCTATAACGTTTGCAGAATGATAAAATGGAAAGTTCTCATAATGTTTGCATTACCAAAAAAAAAATATATATATATATTTTATTATTTTTTTATATATATATATATAGAGAGAGAGAGAGAGAGAGAAGAAGAGAGAGAGAGAGAAGAAGAAGAAGAAGAAGAAGAAGAAGAATTCAGTGAATAAGAAATAAGGCACACACTCTCAGATACAAACTATGCGAGTTCAGCCACTTATAGTCTGGCATGTTTTAATAGAAGCCTATTTTTTTTTTAAAATCCTGAGATCAGAGATAAAAAAAAAATAATAATAATAATAAAAAAAATCTGACAAGTATGCGCAATCATAAAATATGTTGGTTGGGTCAAGAAACCATAATGAAGCGTGACACATTTCTGTCTCATTATAGCCATTCTCAGTCTAGAATGAAGCACACAGTTGGGCTTGTTGAGCTGAGCTGTGATTAACTCACCGCACTTCTCCAGGGTCCTCTGTAACCAACACGTCCGTCTTACAGCTGGCTATAGGGTTGATTGACAGCTCCACTGGAGGAACCACAAAGCTCTTGCTGACTGGCAGCCAAAGGCCTTGACCCAGACTGTAGGATGACCTGCAGCAGGAGGAACACAAGAGCGTAATGTGTCAGCTGAATTTCAATGACCCTGTGGAACATGCCGGAATAAAGACTGCTGCTTATTACAAGAAAGCCACACTGACCGAGAGAGGAGAAGATCTGTTCTCCACAGCATGCTAAAAATAAAGACCATCAAACTACACAGTAGTTGTGTGCTAATGACATATCCAAAGGTTTTTAAAGGAGTCATATGATGCTTTTTTAAAGATCATTACTTTGTGTATTTGGTGTAACAGAATATGTTGACATGCTTTAATGTTCAAAAAACACATTATTTTTCAAATACTGTACATTATTGTAGGTGATCTATGCCCCGCCTCTCTCAAACGCTTCTTTTTCAACAAAGTCCCTCCTTCTGACAATAGCAGTCTGCTCTGATTGGCCAACTGACCCAGTGCATTGTGATTGGCCGATCACTGCAAGCTCTCATCGGAAATGTAACTGCCCTTTCACTAATCGCGAGCTTCCTATTTCAAAATAAATATAAAGACAGATAATAATGTCCTTAGTTTTACCATCAGTTCAAGCCCGAAAGGGGAACAAAGTTGCCTGACAGACACAGTGATGAAGCTCGTATGTGTTTTTGGTGGTGTTTACATGGACGTTTGAGACAGGTTTATCCACTGTGTGACTCTCTCTCTCTCTCTCTCTCTCTCACACACACACACACACACACACACGTGCGCACGCACACACACGTGATGCGCAGATACTATTGGCAAAACTCCACATTTGAACAGTCAATAGCAAATACTTTAATAACAAAACATACTTACAGTAGCTGATTCAGAAGCACCAGATTGTTTTAGCAAAGTCAGAATGACCTTCTCTCCTAGGATCATGAAACGGTCGTCCATAAAATGCGTTGCTGTTCTGTTGTAAGTAATCTTAAAGATTCCTAAATGCATCTACTTTCGGAAGGCCAAATAAAAGTGCTTTTGCTTTCTCCTAGATACACACAGCATCTCCCTGACATGACTGCTTTAACACTAACTGCTGTTACTTGAACCACGCCTTCTTTCTTTGCGTGAACATTTGGACGGCATTACGCAAATATTTCCACATAGTGATGTAGAGATGTGGGGGCGTGTTTGAACGGGCGTTTTAGGGGGGCGTGTCAGAGTCTTAACTTTGATAAAGAATATCTCTTTGGATTTGAGAGTTTAGTCTTTGCAACTTTACAGATCTTCTTCATGCACCAAGAGCTTTTAACACTCCAAAGAGAAAGGAAAAATTTAAATCACATCATATCAAATCACCCATTTAATGAAATAAAAAAGACATTGAAAATATACAGCAAATAAAGAAAACGTCAAAGGGTTTGTATAATGGAAAATAGGATTTGTCATATTCTTCAAAATGAAAGACTTCAGTGTAGTCATACTCTTCATTTCAGAACCTGTCAGCAAATCCACAACCTGTAAAAGAGCATTGTGACTCCTTTGGCATGCAAAAAGTCTCAGCCAATCATACCACAAATAATTTACATACAGTCGTCTTAAAGACACAGCAAAGGTCAACGAGAGGGTGACAGTGCTAGTCTTGTTTCCTAAAACTATTTAAAATTGTGATTTTGTTAATTAAAATACAGCTGAACTTAAATAAAACATTATTATTATTATTATTATTATTATTATTATTATTATGTTTTTATTTAAAATAAATAGAACAAATAAAATGACTAAAATTAAAACTAAATTAAAAATATAGCTATATATATATATATATATGTGTGTGTGTGTTTGTGTGTATATATATATATATATATACATATAAACTAACTAATAGAAACAAAGTTAATAAAACTGAAACTATTATATAAAACTGTCTGGAATCTTCATTTCAATTAATCTAATATCTATATATATATATATATATATATATATATATATATATATATATATATATATATATATATATATATATATATATATTTGTTTCTCATTATTTACTCATCCCAATAAAGTTCATAATCAAGAGACTGCAGAGACATCACTACCATGATGTTTTGTCTATTACTGAAGATTTTGAAAAGTATTATGATTCTTTAAAGATCTTTCTCAACAAAATAAATAAATAATAAAAATAAATAAAATTAAAAATACATAAATAAATCACTCAATTAAAAAAAAAAAAAAAAAAAAAAATCACATATGTGACATGCACAGTATATTAACTATGGCTGATTGCTTTCCTCAGTCCACTATCAGTCAACTGCTGCCAGCTGAACTAAATGGCTCGAGTCGTCAGGTGGTTAAGAGTGATGACAGCTTGGGTGAGTAAGGAGAGAGTGAATGGATGATATAAATTTAATTTATTTTCGCCTTCGCATTTAGAACCAAAGACGTAAAAAAAAAAAAAAAAAAAAAAAGGCTTCAGGCTTGTAGTCTGAAAATGAGGAAAAGAATGGAATATGTATTTGTGTTTAATTAACGAGAGACAGGAGTTTAATAGGGAGAATCAAAGTGAGATATTGTAAACACATCAGCTAATTGTCCAGTGTAAAATACATTATTAGTTTTAGTTAAAATGGCTTAAACTATATGGGTGGACTGCATGACAAAATCCCATATCATGGTATGAGTAATTTTATATCATAGTAACGGTATATATCAAAACATGCAAAAAAAAATGAGTAAATAATGTTTTATTTTTATATCAAATTAATGTATTAATGACTTTTGGATAATCATAATTGCTCAGCAATCATAAATAACTACATTTTGCATTAACACACAAGCTCTTTCTCCTCTTGACATGTTTCACTTTTATGTGTATATGACTTAAAGCACAAAAATGGAATATGTGACTCTGCCTGCATTTCATACAAACATTTCACTGCAGTTTCCAGCTGAAATGAACACTAGAGGCAGTAAAACGCCAACAACCTTTGCCTTTTTGTTAAGGGCCGTACACACCGGGACGAATATCGGCGCGCGTTATTCGCCAGCGTTTTTCAACGCGTTTTTTTTGTGTTCACACCCAAGCGATTTTCGCTGACGATGAGCCGAGTGAACATGCAAATTCATTCCCTGACATTAGATGGCGCTTAATGTAAAACAGAAATACTAGAAATACTAGTTCTCTTTTATCAAGATTTTTGTAATCGCTGTCGCGTTTGTCATATAGTTCTTTGTGTTCCGACACCAACGAGACCAGCAACTCTACATTCATCTTGCCTTGCATCTTCTTCGTCTTATTTCTTCCCGGCAGTGTAGACGCTACTTGGCGTACACTTCTTCGCCGTTACGTATGTGTGCTCAGCAAGACAGTTTTGTGTTTGAGCGCCCCCAAGTTGTGTTTTACTGTAACTTCAGAAGCTCCAGACACGTGTGCAAAAGCGCCATTGTCATTGGTCGTATAGTTTTTTGACGCGGTGCGTCAAACCAAAAAAACGAACCCGAGGCGTTTTTTAAAAAATGACGCTTTTACGCGTGGCGTTTGTCGTGTCGGTGTGCACACTCACATTGGCGCCCTTTGTTTAGTCACGAGGCGTTAAACGTCGGCGAATATCGCGCGCGAAATTCGTCCCGGTGTGAACAGGCCTTTATGCTACACTTTTATCATAATGGATGATTTTTAAAATAATACAGTTTGATGTTTGCATATATATATGTGTGTGTATGTATTAGGGGTGTCGCGTTATACCGGTATTGACAATAACCGTGATATTCAAAGCAACAATTATCGATAATGTGTTAATTTAGTGTGTGACGATATACCGCAATATTTAAAATGCACAGTTCTCTTATGATAACACCACGTTAATACTCCAGCGCCAGTACCTGGTTGAGCTCCCAGGTGGCAGTATTGTGACTTAACGCTGACACCTGTCACACAAGAAGAAGAGCAGGCTCGCAGCTACTCCGAGGAGAGCTCTGTTCTGTAGAGTAAGTTATTATTTTACTAGTCATAGAATAGGAAACGTTATATTAACCTGTTAACAGCGGTTTTCTATGTTCATATATTTAAGTAAAGGGTGATTATTTTAATAAGTACCGCATTTTCTTTAGGCAAGGCAAGGCAAGTTTATTTATGTAGCACATTTAATACACAATGGTAATTCAAAGTGCTTTACATAAAAGAAAGTAAAATAATCATGAAAAATAAAAAATAAATAATCACAAAAGTAAAACAAGGAATTTAAAAACTTTGAAAATGATTGGAACAGTGATTTAAAATGAATTTAAAAATAGAAAATTATTTTACATAAAATACAGTGAATACATAAAATACAGTGCAATCAGTTCGGATATCACACAGTGCTCATTCAATAAATGCACAACTAAACAGATGAGTTTTAAGTCTAGATTTAAAAGTGGCTAATGTTTTAGCACATCTGATCTCTTCTGGAAGCTGATTCCAACTGCAGGCGGCATAAGCAGACTCCCCTTGTTTTGTGTGAACCCTTGGTATTTCTAACTGACTCGATCTTACAGATCTGAGTGCTCTGTTAGGTTTATATTCAGTGAACATATCTGCTATGTATTTCGGTCCTAGGTCATTGAGTGATTTATAAACGAGTAAAAGTAATTTAAAATCAAACCTAAATGTAACTGGAAGCCAGTGTAAGGACCTGAGGACTGGTGTGATATGCTCAGATTTTCTGGTTCTAGTCAGAATAGCTGCAGCTGTCTAATGGTCTTCTTGGGAAGGCTGGTGAGGAGACCATTACAAAAGTCCACCCTGCTGTTGATAAAGGCATGAACAAGTTTCTCCAAGTCTCACTGGAAACAAAACATCTAATTCTTGCAATGTTTTTTAGATGATAGTATGCTGATTTAGTTACTGCTTTGACATGACTACTGAAACTAAGGTCTGTCTCCAGAATCACGATTCCTGACTTGATTTTTAGTTGTTTGAGCCCTAGAGTCAAGGTATGCATTCACCTTGAGAACTTCATCTTTGTTTCCAAATGCAATGACTTCAGTCTTTTTCTTGTTTAACTGAAGAAAGTTCTGGCACATCCAGCTGTTAATTTCATCAGTACATTGGCAGAGGGAGTCAATGGGGCTGTAGTCATTTGGAGATAGGGCTTGGTAAATCTGAGTATCATCAGCATAGCTGTGATAGGCAATTTGGTTCTTTCTCATTATTTAACAGTGGGAGCATATACAGGCTAAACAAGAGCGGTGCAAGAATTGAGCCTTGTGGGACTCCGCATGTCATGGACGTCCACTTAGACTTATGCTCTCCTAGACTCACATAATAACCTCTCCCTTCTAAGTATGAACTGAACCATTTGAGTACTATCCCAGAAAGCCTGACCCAGTTTTCCAGTCTCTCTAGTAGTATGTTATGATCGACAGTGTCAAACGCAGCACTGAGATCTAGCAATACCAGCACTGATATTTTGCCAGAATTTAAGCGAATATCATTTATTATCTTAATGAGTGCTGTCTCTGTGCTGTGATGCATTCGGAAACCAGATTGAAAATTGTCCAGGTATCCATTTGAGTTTAAGTATTTGTTGAGCTGATTAAAAACTACCTTTTCTATAATTTTGCCTATAAAAGTAAGATTTGATATTGGTCTATAATTGCTCAAAATGGTGTTATCAAGATTGCTCTTTTTCAGGAGGGGCTTAACAACTGCAGTTTTCAGTGAGTTTGGAAATGTCCCAGAAAGAAGTGAGGCGTTCACCACTTCTAAAAGATCTGCTTCTAAACCGTTAAGCACACTTTTGAAAAAAGATGTGGGAAGTGTGTCAAGATAGCAGGTTGACGATTTTAGATGCTGCACTATTTCTTCCAAAATGTTGCCATCAATTGCTTCAAAAATAGACATAGTATCATTTTGATATTGTGGCCGAATCTGTCTGACCTCTGCATTACTTGAGGATGTGCTAATCGCCTTCCTGATATTGATGATCTTCTCAGAAAAGAAGGAAGCAAACTCATTGCATTTGCTGTCTGAGAGGATTTAGCTTCGAATCTGACTTGGGGGGTTTGTCAGTCTCTCAACAGTAGCAAAAAGAGTGCGAGTGTTGTTTAAGTTACTGTTTATAAGGTTTGAGAAGAAGGTCTGTCTAGCTGTGGCTAGTTTCATATTAAAAGCATGAAGGCTGTCTTTATAGATGCTATAGTGAATTTCAAGTGTCGTCTTCTGCCACATCCGCTCAGCTTTTCTGCATTGTCTTTCAATACTCTGAACTGCTGTTGATTTTCTCCAAACTGAAATATATATATATATATATATATATATATATATATATATATATATAGATATATATATATATATACGTTGAAACCGTCGTATATATATGTGTATGTGTGTGTGTGTGTGTATATACAGGCACTGTATAATTTCGCTCCCATTATTTAGGCCTAATTAAAACAAGAAACTAATAAATTAAACCTGCACGATTTAACTAAATTATTGAAATTCTAAAGAATGGACTGATTAACAAAACATCTTCACGTATAGACTCAAGTTCTCTCATTATAATCAACAAAATGCACACGATGTAAAAAAGAGCTTCATTAATTGACAACTTCAGTGATTTTAAAGGGAGTCTTCTTTACCTGCTTTCATATAATTTAAGTAAGGTAAAAATAATAAAATAAAATAAATAAATAAATTAAATGCAGGTTTGTATAATATTCCGTAAAATATCAGTGCAAGATTTGCTCGGCATGCATGATGCTGAGTGCACGTGCAGCATTTATTCTTATTTGTCTACGTATTTTATCTTCATTACAAATCTTGTTTGGTTTTATTTTGTATAATTGCATGTAAAAAAAAATATATATATTTACTTTGTAATGCATATGCAAAAATGTGAATTATTATTCATATTCAAGTGTTTGTGCGAAAATTATTAATGTGCATGCATGACGGAGGCGCCCTCTCGGCCACGTGATTTTTTTCCTAATAATGAAATAACTGAAAATTGTGGTGTCTCATATACATGAGAAATATATCTACAGACAGCTTGAAATGTCTTTTAAACGAATCAATTCAGAATGAAAGCATTATGTAATCTGTGAAGGTTGTATTTCTCTTTAAAGGCTCATCCATGTGGAGAGAGCCAGCACTGTGAATTTCATCTTGCAGCCGACAAGAAAACATTTGTTTATTAATACATAATTAAAATGTCTCCTTTTTCACAATTATTAGGCTACTTCTGCCTGTGCTTTGTGACGAACTTAATGCATGTGCTTGAGCGTGGAATATATTAAGGCTGGATTATAGATGTAAATTTAATATAAACCTGCGATTAGTTGAATAATGACAAATCAACGACTAGTAACTAGAAAAAATCTAACGTGGGAGGCAGATCTATTAAATACCCTCTAGACATCTCTGTTAAAGTTTTTAAAGCATTTTATATGCATTTGCATAAATTCTTCTTTCAGAACGGTCTGTAATGGAGAGATGCCTTAACACTGATTTTTCCTCTGAAACACAAAAACGAAAATTGAAATAAAATAAATATTTTATGTTTTGAGAATGATTGGGCTCAAGCCTCCCCCGCGGGTCTGAGACACGCTGCCGAGCAGAGTATGAGCAGCGCAGTGTTATTCTGACTGGAGCGAGGAGCGGATTTTTTAAAAGTCGGAGTGTCGTGGTTTTCATTTGCTCCAGCACCGCTCCATCACGAATACAATTCATGCCAACAGCCCATAATATAACGGCATATTTAGCAATAATTCACATGATAAACATATTTAGCTATAGCTTGATACACATAATCTCTCCGACCAGAAGACTATAATGACGGCAATAGTCGAGCGTTGCAGGCTAGTTCTCAAGGAGTTTATCTTCCTTTTACTGATTATTTTCGGGTTAAAGCATGATTTAAACAGATACAGCACATTCACACGCAATCGCTGTCGCAATAATGCATTCAAACAAATGTAATCTTACAGTGCTACTTCATCTGTATCTGATTTTCATCACAAACAAAATTTGCACAGCAGAAAGAAGCAATTATACCTTTTAATGCTGACAATGTTATTAGTTTGGCGTTTTGTAGGAAAAAAAATTTGCACACAATAGCCTTACCCCCTTTGAAACTCTCCAGTTATTTTATTTATTTATTTATTTTTATTTTATTTTTATAGGCTACGTTACGAACATAACATTTCAACTTTATCCACGGAGCGAGTGCGGAGCAGTGTTTCTGGTATCAGTGAATGCGGAGCGTAGTGATTATTAAATGCTCGGAGCGCGGAGGGAAATTGTTGCTGCTCCACTCTCACATACTCTGCTGCAGAGTGAGAGAGATGTTTCACCCTACAAATGATTTTCACTAAAGGTGTAAATTACCTAGATAACTCAGTATGTTGGGTAGGTTAATGAAAAACTACAACTCCCACCATTGGACTACAACTCTCCTACCTGGCCTTCACAGGTGTGGTAATCACTATTGATTGTCCTGATGTGTTTGAACACAGTTAAGTTGATTGCTACATTTATTGTCTGTATGCCCTGAGGATGGTCGTTTGACCGAAAGCTTGGTGATTAAATTTGTTACAAGGATTCAAGTGTGCAGACAGTTTATTTTTTGAGATTTTCAGTCTTGTTTGTCTGGCACCTTGGTGATCGTGAGTGCGGTGTAACTCCTTCTAATCACCCTACAAATGAACAAGACTGTCCAGTGTAGACACTGATATAATTGATATAAGAAATAAAAATAAATACATAACCTAAACCAGCGGCATAACGAGATAAAAATATAGACTAGTAAATTGATTTAGGCCTACACTTGCTCTGTCCTACGTCCATGACACTGACTCACTGCAGAGCTGGCAGTTTTAATCTGGGATTTTTTTTTGAGTTAAGGCAACTTCCTCTGAAATTAAGTTATAATAACTAATAAACTTTATTGCGCTATACTGTAGTCAACATTAGAAGTGGATCAAACCTTTCTTTAAAGTTGTCCTAAAACCGGCTCTGCAAGTTTGAAACCCTCATAAGACACTGTCCATATGAAAAAGCAAGAGATTCACACCTTTATCTCGACCCCCACAAGCTATACAGAACTACCCCCCAACCCCCTCCAGCTGAACTGAATTCGGTCTGTTTTTTGGCTGTGAGGAACGGTGTGTTGTTACTGGGTTGAAACATGCCTGCACTCACAGCAGCCTTACTCTTTTTATTCATTATTTTCCCACAGCCCATATTATTATTTTCACTAGACCAAAATAATAACAAATTATCAATTGATAATTAATCATTATTTTTGCGAAAATCATTGTTATTTGTGAACGTAGACGTTTGAGGCAGGCTTTAAGACCAAGCGGAATCCTCCGTCAGCTGCTCCCGCTTCACAGCGAGCGTGACTCGCGCTCACTGACCCAGCTTCACCGTCCGCGGTTTGATTTTACAAAATCAGTGTGAGCGAATACAACTAATTGATCATGAGCCCAACATTTAGCAAGGCAGGAAAACATTCAGTCTAACTGAAGAAAGACATATTTCATTGAGCTAATGCTGTTAAATAGAGAGTAAAAAAAAAAAAAAAAAAAAAACACTGTAGCCTATTCTTAAACTTGGAGCTCATTATATTGAAGTACAAATCCAAACACCAGAAGCAACCTAGTGTTCTTTCATTGAAAAGTATGCATTTTATTTATTCACAGGCTATATGGTTGAAATAATATTTTAGTTCAAAACTTTAAGTGCCATTGTTTAAAAAAATGCATCATAGAAATGTTTCATAGACCTTCAGTTGTTATGCTTTAAAATCCAATGCCATTTGTAATTTCACTGTATTTTCACCTCCTAAAAATTACTACCCCAGTTCTATAATGGTAAAATTTTTTCAGGCCAATGGCATTTTTTATGACATTATTTAGTTTTATTTTTATTTTTAGAATAGGCTAATTGTAGCCTACATAAATGGTTGAATCAAAACAAATATAACTTTTTAACTGCAGGCAGATATAGGCCTAGGGTATATTATTGTACATTACAAATATTTGGATCGTCCCTTATTCTGTCCCTTATTTTATTAAAGAATAAATACTTATTTTCTTCAAGAATAAACATTATAAATACATAATAAAATAAATAACCTCTATTAACCCTTATTTGTAGGTTGTAGGAGATATGCGAACAATCAATAGATTTAAAAAGGAAAAAAAGTGGGTGCTTGGTTTCAGAAAACGAATAGCCTACAGCTCATAAAAAAATGCTATAATGAAAAAGTCATGCTTACTTATTAATTCATAGAAATAATTTAAGCAATTAAAATCTTTTTTATACTAGATTCAACTTGAATCTCAATACTATTAAACTGACTTTAAAATCTCAAGGAGTTTATAAGTTGAAACGGTAAAATGTCACAGTGCATGTTAAATGAACTTGTATCTTAGTATCCGAAGACCTTGATTGCATGTTAGCATAAAACTAACAATATAATTAGATTTATTTTTTTTTTTTTTTTTTTTTAAATGAACAATTCCTGTATAAAATGTGACAGCAACCTTTATATCAAACATTCTGAAATCGTCCACAGCTGAACAACGCGAGAGGCAGATTGAGCGCGCGGAGTGAATGTGATGCACAAAGTCATTTTTAGATGCAATGGAAAAATAAAGCTGGATAAAAACATACACGAAAACGCTAAAAATAAATTAAGTTTGTGAGAGTTGCATTTTATTACATTCAGAAATAATAACGGCAGGCCTTATAATGCTATAGGCTAATGTACCAACAGGATATTTTTAGTTCCCTTCACTTTACAACAAATTTATCAGAACAGAACAAGAATTACAAATATATAATTCTAATGGATAAATATAATTGCAGTAGCTATATAATAATATAGGCTTATAAACAACAACAAAAATAATAATTAAAATAATTTAAAGCGATACATAATGTAAGGTTGGGCTTATCTCTCTCATTCGGGACAAATCCAAACATGTTGCCCATTTGAAGCTAAACTCTTATTCATTAGGTAAAATAGGCTTTGGATTTCACACGTGTTTCAGCATCGATGGAAAATAAATCATAATGAGCAAAAATATGCCAAAGTGGCCCGCTGCTTGCGCCGCATGGCTCGGTGAACGACTGCTGTTTCTAATGAATATGTGCGCGTGAGGCACCAGCGCGATCAAAGTCACAATTCAAAATTTTTGGTCACACAGTAAAGGCATAATTCAAAAATGCAAAGTGTTAGCAGTTTGAAAAATCAAGAATAATAACAGAGTTAATAAGAATTATTTGTTAATGCTGGACCGTTCTCATTTCGCTCTGCAAATGGAACCTGAAGATTATTTTTTTTATTTTTTTAACCAAGAATGAACCGAAATAAAAACATTTAGCTTTTAATCCGTATATATATATATATATATACATATATATATATATATATATATATATATATATATATATATATATATATATATATATATATTTAGCTTTTAATCAATGTAATGACTGTTTAATAACAATAGCATGCATAAGAGCCTTTGTGTAAGGGTCTTTAATTTTTTGATGAGTAGACTGTAGCCTTAGACTATCCTATTTTTTTTTAATGGCTTTTAAGGATGTTATAATGTATATTATAATGTTATTGTTGTTTTATGTCTTCCTTTCATTTTACAATTACATTCAGTTCGCAATCCGTCCCTTTGATTTGCAGTTAACGCCGCGGCCCTGCGGCGGTGGTACGTGCGGTGGTAGTACCCATTTTGGTTGTCTACCTACTGTGTATATATATATATATGTGTGTGTGTGTGTGTGTGTGTGTGTGTGTGTGTGTGTGTGTGTGTGTGTGTATATATACACACAGTCATGGCCAAAAATATCGGCACCCTTGGTAAATATGATCAAAGAAGGCTGTGAAAATTAATCTGCATTGTTAATCCTTTTGATCTTTTATTTTAAAAAAATCACAAAAATCTAACCTTTCATTGTATAATAAGAATTTAAAATGGGTGGAAATATCATTATGAAATAAATGTTGTTTTCTCAAATACACGTTGGACACAATTATTGCACCCCCCCCCCCCCTAGAAATTCTTATGAGTAAAATATCTCAGAAGTATATTCCCATTCATATTCATAATTTTGAGCACTCCAGGGTGATTATGAACATGAAATTATCCATCCAAGGCTTCCTGCTTCACAGAAATATAAATATGAGAAAAACCAAAGAATATATTTCTGATGTGCAGCAAAAGATAATTGAGCTTCACAAATGAGTGAAGTGGCTTTAAGAAAAGAGCTAGAGCAGTGAAAATTCCCATTTCCACCATCAGGGCAATAATCAAGAATTTCCAACCAACAGAAAATGTTATAAATCTGCCTGGAAGAGGATGTGTGTCTATATCGTCCTAATGTGCGGTGAGAAGGAGAGTTTGAGAAGCTAAAGACTCTCCAAGGGTCACAGCTGGAGAATTACAGAAAATAGTTGAGTCTCTGGTTCAGAAAACCTTAAAAAAAATGTCAAAAAGCTCCTACATCACCACATGTTGTTTATGAGGGTTACAAGAAAAATTCTCCTAGCTCATCCAAAAACAATGTCCAGCATATTCAGTTATCAGACACGACTGGAACTTTAAATGGGAATAGCTTCTATCGTCAGATGAAACTAAAAATGAGCTTTTTAGCAGCAAACACTCAAGATGGGTTTGGTGAAAACAGGGATAAAAAGTACCCCATGTGTACAATAAAATATACTGATGTATTTTTGATGTTGTGGGCCTATATTTCTGCTGGAGGTCCTGGACATCTTGTTTAGACACATGGCATCATGGATTCTATCAAATACCAACAGATAAAAAATCAATAAGTGACTGACTCTTATAATGGGCCATGTTTGGATCTTCCAACCGTACAATAACCCAAACACAAACCTCAAAAACAACACAGAAATGGGTCACTGAGCTCAAAATCAAGCCTCTGCTATAGCCATTCCAGTCCTCTGACCTGAACCCTAGGGAAAATGAGAGGAGTGAACTGAAGAGGAGAAGCACCAACATGGAGCTGGGAATCTGAAGGGTCTGGAGTGATTCTGGATTGGAATGGTCTCTGATCTCATGTCAGGTGCTCTCTAACATCATCATTATAGGAGTACATTTAGAGCTGTTAAACTGGCAAATGGAGATTTCAAAAAGTACTGAATAAAAGGGTGCCATTAATTGTGGCCAATGTGTATTAGAGAAAAACATTTATTTCATTATGATATTTTCCCCCATTTTAAATTCTTATTATCCAATGAAAGGTTAGATATTTTTGTGATTTTTTTAAATAAAAGATCAAAAGGATTAACAATGCAGATTAATTTTCACAGCCTTCTTTGATCATATTTACCAAGGATGCTGATATTTTTGGCATTGACTGCATAATTATTAAAATTAATAAAACTGGAACTATTATCTAAAACTTAATAATAATAATAATAATAATAATAATAAACAACTCTTTATTTGTAATGCAGATTAATGGATATGGCTGCATTGTCTGGCATCTTAATTTCAATTCATCTAAAATATATATACTTGTTTTTCATTATTTACTCATCCCAATAAAGTTCATAAACAAGAGACTGCGGAGATATCACTACCATGATGTTTTGTCTATTACTGAAGATTTTAAAAAGTATTATGATTCTTTAAAGATCTTGCTCAACGACAACAACAACAACACCAAAAATAATAAATAATATAAATAAATAAATCACTCAGTAAATAAATAAATACGAAAAATCACATATGTGACATGCACGGTATATCAACTATGGCTGACTAATTCATTATTTGTTTATTAGCACCATCATTATTTTGTCAAGGTAACTGAAGGGCTGAAATAATTAAGGTAATATAATATGAATTTAGCCAGTGAATTCATATTCTGTGAATTAAATGTGTTTGATAACATGCGGCTCCAGCGCAATAAAGCTCAGGTCTGAGTCTGGCCGGTCGCTGACCTTGGATATAGACAAGCACCTCTGAATTACTTCTGGATCAATGCATACTTCCACTCATAAATAAGACAGCGATAGCCCAGACCTTGCTTCGGCCCATCAATTGACACTTCAGAGGGCATCGATTGCTTTCCTCAGTCCACTATCAGTCAACGGCTGCCAGCTGAACTAAATGGCTCGAGTCGTCAGGTGGTTAAGAGTGATGACAGCTTGGGTGAGTAAGGAGAGAGTGAATAAATGATATAAATTTAATTTATTTTCGCCTTCGCATTTGGAACCAAAGTAAAAAAAAAAAAAAAAAAAAATGCTTCAGGCTTGTAGTCTGAAAATGAGGAAAAGAGTGGAATATATATTTGTGTTTAATTAACGAGAGACAGGAGTTTAATAGGGAGAATCAAAGTGAGATATTGTCAACACATCAGCTAATTGTCCAGTGTAAAATACATTATTAGTTTTAGTTAAAATGGCTTAAACTATATGAGTGGACTGCATGACAAAATCCCATATCATGGAATGAGTAATTTTTTATATGTCATAGTAACGGTATATATCAAAACATGTAAAAAAAAAAAAAAAAAAAAAAAAAAGAGTAAATAATGGTTTATACATATATCAAATTAATGTATTAATGACTTTTGGATAATCATAATTACTCAGCAACCATAAATAACTACATTTTGCATTAACACACAAGCTCTTTCTCCTCTTGACATGTTTCACTTTTATGTATATATGACTTAAAGCACAAAAATGGAATATGTGACTCTGCCTGCCTTTCATACAAACATTTCACTGCAGTTTCCAGCTGAAATGAACACTAGAGGCAGTAAAACGCCAACAACCTTTGGCTCTGTTTTATGCTACACTTTTATCATAATGGATGATTTTTAAAATAATACAGTTTGATGTTTGCATGACATAACAAGCTCCATATGTATGATTTTATGACATAGTGAATTTTGCTCATAAGCACACCCGGTACAGCATTGCACTTGCATTGTGAAGCGCTTGGGTGTGATAAAAGAGATCAAAGACTTATAGAAAAAAAAAAAAAACAAACAAACAAAAAAAAATTATAGCATGGTTCCTTCAACAAATCAATCAATCATGGTTCCTTCAACTTTTTTTTTTTTTCATCAAATTTGATTTTGTTAACACTATCAGTTAGGTTTAGTGTTGGTGATGCACTATTTTCAAACAGGAAATGCATTAACCTTTTAGCACTACTCACCGGACATTTTATTTCCGAATTGCAGTGCATTATACAACATAATAAAATGTTGCAACAATCTGCAACAAGAAAACTGAACACACTATTTAGTGCTATGAAACAGCAAAGCACATAGCTCTTTTTGAAAAAATTTACTTGTTTGTGTAAATGTAATTGCTTATAGTGCCTCTCGTGGATGTGTCATTTAAAAGTGGCATGAAATGTACCTGTATTTCAAGTTTTGCAGAAATGTAGGAAGAGTCACATATTTCCAATGAGCTTGGTTAGAAATATCAACATGCATCATTCAGACTGCAGTCAAGCTTGCTGCAATCCACGTGACGAGTTACATCGTATATTTTAAGGGCAGAAGCTTTTCAGAGTGTCACGCCTGCAGGACAGAAACATCGAGAAATCCAAAGTGACATGCTGCGGTTTGTGACCTGTCCTCGTTCCCTTTCTATCGCCACCATTTTCTCAAGGACATGAAAAATAAATATACGGAGACACTAAACACTCACAGTGGCTCCAGACCCTGCTTTAAAACAGAAAGAGGCCCAGGGATCTGGTGAAACTCCCTCATCTTTAAGGTGGAACATGCCTAGGGCAAATCCTACCAGGAAACCCACAGTGCTCCCGCAGGCGATCTGTGAAGGCCTGTGTTCAGTATGAGGGCAACTGACAGCAGGCGGGGAGGCCCTGCCTGGACTGGGACACCCCGGGGATTGTTGTGTTCAGCATGGGACTTTATTTTGGAAGACAGGCAGGTGGGAAGGTCTGGTTCTTACCTGAAAATCTTCTCTGGAGCCTGCTCCCCTGTGACAAGGTCGTAACCTCTTTCCAGGTTTGAGTAAGGCCACGGACTGTGGGATGAACACACAAAAAGGCTTTGTGAGTATAAATGCTAAGGGTTTTAGCTAATAAAAAAAAACAACAACAACAAAAAAACAACAATAATAGTAACAGTAATGAACTAAATCAGGAGTGTCCAATCCTGCTCCTGGAGGGCCAATGTCCTGCAGAGTTTAGTTACAACCATAAATAAATACACCTGAACCAGTTAATCGGGTATTCTGGATTACTCTAAACTTCAGGTGTTGCAACTAAACTCTGCAGGAAGGTGGCCCTCCATGTTCAGAATTGCACAACCTTGAAGTGGCAAAAAAGTCCATTATGATGCTAGGATGTTGCAGTGTTTCTAAGGTGTTGCTAGGAGGTTACTAAAGAGAACTGGGTGGTTGTTAGATGCAAAACTAACCATTATGATTCTACAGTGTTGCTATCCAGTTGCCAGTGCTGGGTAGATTGGAAATTGTAGTACTGTATATTACTGATTCCAAATTACATGACAAAAATTTTATTCAGTAACAGAACCTTACTATCATACACCCAGCGCAATGCGGCGCAAGGAGCAGCGCAGGTGTTTTTGCTAGTTTCAGCCCAACGCATTTCTGATTTTCCTGTCCTATGTCGCGTTGTTAAAATAGCTCATGCATTTGTGCCCATTTGTGCGCCCATGGCCGTGATGGTCTAAGAGGTGTGTTCAGGTGCATTGTTGGCACATTGCTATTTTGAGGAACTGAAAATAGACTTCGCCATAGACCAACTTAAACCTGGTCTAAAGTCTAAAGTCAATGGCGCAATATTTGTTTATTTATTTTTTTGTTATTTATGGAGTGCGCTAGTAGAAAATGCGTCTCTGGGCGGGTCCACAATATGTGTTCACTTTGCTTATTACACAGAGAGACGCGCAGCAGCACACAAACATTTTTTAAATATGAAACAATAAAAGATTCAAATGTAAAATATTATTATTGTGTAGGCTACATGAATATAAAAATGCCATCATGTCGTAATGGATAGTCATCGCATGTATCAGAATTAGGCGTCCTATTTCATCTCTGGAGCCACGTTCTGTCTTTGCACTTGCAAATTCCGCCGGGTAAATAGCAAAGCGGTCATGGCACAAGTATAACTGGATCTTAAAGGGAATGGGAGATGACACTCTGATTGATTTATTGCATGTTAAGCCCAAAAAACACCCATTAATCATTAAGAGAATATGGACAACCCATTTAGACCATGCGCCCGGGTGTGCTCACTGTTTTCCTGTCCTTAAACTAGCGAAAGTGGATTCAGACACGCCCAGAGTGCACCTACCCCATGCACTTTAGACCATTCGCTTAGATCGTTAAAATAGGGCCCTTTAGGTAATATAATCAGACTTCATTTTTTTTTTTACTTTTAGATTAATATTGACCTAACTCATTTATCGCATTGATTTATATAGGATAATCTTGTATTACAGTATAAAAGACAAAAAGAAAGAAAATATATTCCATTTACTGTTATTAACAACATGAAGTGCATTAAACATTACATTACGACAAGGTCTCCCAAACTGTGGTTCATAAAGGAACTGCAGGGAGTTTGAGAGTTTAATGAAAAGCTAATAATTAATTAAATCCTAAAAATGTAACAATGAAATAAAAGATTTAAAATCACAATCATATGGAGCCCCGCACATGGCATGCAGGAAAAAAAAAAAAAAAATAGTAGGCTAAAAAGGGACTTTAATTTTACATTTAATGATAAACTATCTACCTTTTTCACACTTCTGCATTCGAAAAGCCAAATCTTTGAATAGCTCTGTAAAATAACTTCTACTGTAACCTGTATGAATGGCAATGCCCATAGCATGGGATTGTTGTGACTTACTGAAATACAATTCATCACAGATGTTCCATCAAAACATATTAACCACAGTTTACAATCATTAATCGGGTATGATGAAACAGAGGAAAATGTTGTGAATCCGACACATATTTCATGATTTAAAGGGAGCGCACAAGCCATGCTGTTTATGTATGCAAAATATTTCATAGTCAGACCAGCTTTTTATTAAATAAATGCAAGAATAGCATACAAACAACATAGCACATTAAAGAGCGATAAAATCCTTATTTTATTAAAAGGTTATAAACCTCATAAAGTTTCTTCACGAAACGCAGTTTGGGAAACCTTGACATCATGTTATGCCAATGAATAGAACATATTTGTATTCTGTTTGTATTTTAATATCCATATGGTGGAAAACTATCCTATTCAAATCAATGTAATAAACAAGTTGGGGCAAGATACATCTAAAAGTAGTGCAATTATATTACCTAAAATTTGTAATGTAATAGATTATGTTATTAGCTACAATATTTGTTATGCAGTTTACAATCATTTGTGGTTTGGAATCAGAAATGGTCTATGGTTTATTGTTCATTAATTTTTTAATTTTTAGTGTTTTTTAGGTTTTTGGTCTGAGAGTTGTTGTGTTGGTTTTATTTTATGAGCTGTTTGCTTGAGTGAGTTCATTAACATGCGCCGCAAGAGTCAGAAAGAGGAGTTACTACACTTGGCATGAGGTGAGGTGATGAATCGCATCTCTCTCTGTGTTGCAGTCTTTCTCTTGCCCCTCCTCATCTCCCTCCTGTCCTGGCTTTTAGTCCGGCCTATTTGTGAGGCATTGACAGAGTGGTTTGCAGCACTCACCCTTCATTGCGGCCCCAATCTGTGCGGATGCAGAGATGTTTATGCTCGGGGTCAGGGGCATAACCTTCCAGACAGCTGCATTCCCCTGCAGAGAGCACAACACAGTGACAGATTATGTTCATTTATCCCTCTGGCAAATCAACCGCATGTCCACGTGACACCCCGTGCTATCACACGTACACGGATTCGCTCCAGACAAAAGGCTTTCAAAGTAAAGCCTGTCCCATATACAGTCAAGTCAAGTGGGTAGAGTGAGAGCTGCTTCTGTCTCTGACACCTTCATTATCAGACGGCTCCTATCTTGAAAGACATCACAGAGCTACTTAGTTCTCAGAAGGTGATGCTAGGACCTGAAGATACGAGAATGATACAGCTCCTCTAGGAAAGAGGGAGTGTGGGGTGAATCTCTTGAAAATATGTCCATATCATGTTATAAATCAAAAGTTTGACTTCAATGAATATAATGTTGTATTGTGTCATATATGTGTCACTGAAGCATTAACAGTGTTGTATGATAACACACATACTTTAAATATATTTAAATATAAATAAATTTAAATATCAATATCAAATGGGGAAAATATTACCATGCATTTATGTTAAAATTACAGAGAATGGAAGCTTACTTTTGCCACATAATAAATCAATAAAAAAAACAACAATTGTGACTTTTAAGAATCAATTCTGATATTATATATCGCAGTTCTGAGATTATATTTTGCAATTCAAACTTTGTATTTATCTCACAATTGTGAATTTATATCTTGCTTTTTCTTTTTAACCATTTATTTATTTGTGTTCCTTCCTTCAAACAAGCTTCTATATGAGAGTGAATAAATGATGAAGGAATTGTCAATTCATTTTTTAATTAATTAATTAGTTTATTGATTGATTGTTTTTACGAGAGATTTCACTTTTTGAAAAACTGTAAATCTATTCTGTATATTTGTATGCATTCATCTCTTTTAGACATGGACATGAGCTCTATAAACGTCGATAACATAGCAGAACTTAAATAATAATAATAAGCAGCATGCCTTAGATATACTTTAATATATTCAGAAGAAGCTTTAATATTTGTCTCTGTCCTGTTTATTTCTGTCATCAATGTAACAAATCATACATTAAAATTTGAATTGCCTCCTATTCTGCTTTATTCATGCATATGGAAATAAGATACTTTCTGGAGTTGCCTAGAGTTTACAAGCTTATGATTCATAAAACAAACCCAACCTAGAATATAAAAGTGGCTTAGGAAATTTAAAACGTACTCTAACTAGCATACTCTTCAAATTACAATAAAGGCCAAGCCTGAAAAGCAAGAGAAATCAGATAAAATACAGTAGTATGTCACTTGAATATGAAAGATAATTTCAAAACCAGCTCTGGTTGGAGGAGAAAAGAAACAATGTGAAAAGTCATTTTACAAACCGCACAGGCAGACATTCATATTTCATGAGCTGGAGCGGCAAATATTAGAAATAATATGCACCCATCTGTACTCCTACTATGCTAATGATATTCATCCCATTTAAAGGCTCCCATTTCATGGCTTCTTCTTGTGAAAACAAGCACATTTAGGCACATATTGCACTGGAACAAACGGAGAAAGTGAAGTAGAGGATGGACAGGCCAATGGCGGCCAACCGTAACTAACATACAGTAATGACCAATAAAAGTAATCTACTGCAATTTATTACACAGCTCTCTGGAATACCTGATTCAGCAGTCCAAAAATTCTGAATAATGACCACGGTCTATATCAATACATCAATACATCAATATATCAATATATATATATATCAATATAATATTTGGTTTGTTATATATATTTAACATTTTTACTTGCACTTCCAAACTCTGAATATGTAAAAATGTTATTTTTACAGATGTAATAAAAAGAGACAAAATCAAAGACATATATGTACTACGGAGCCCCTAAAGGGACATGGTGGTGGGAAAAATACAGGGTGGGAGGAAAAAATATTCCTCAAATCTTTTGCGTTCTCTTGCAAAAATTTTGAGATTCACAAAGAAACTTTGCGTTCACAATGGAGTGGTTCACAGAGTTTTATTTTGAACTTGCAACTTCCATAGACAACATCATCATTTAGAAACATGAACATGAACAGAGAGCACTAAATTGCCCATGTGGCTTAATATAAGAAGACAGTGATATAAAAAGCCCAACTTTTATACATAAGTTTTTAAAAATATATACTCTGTACAGGCAAGCAACGTGCTAATCCATTAAGCCACATTAAGAGTTTTATTTATAATGTTTATTTATTTATTTATTTATTTATTTATCTTAAATTGTATACCAGATTTGATCTTTTTATATCAACGTCCATTAGCATACCTTAAGCATTTTCTTTATAACAGTCATAATGTGCATTCATATTCTGAGCTATTCCGCTTTAGTAAAATTATTAATACTGAATTAGGTCCTCCAATGTCACTCTTTTAGTACATTATGCCACATTAAGTGTTTTAGAATGTCCCAAAACCATGTCTAGAACTAAGCACTGACTGTATTTCTTTATACTTGAGTCCAAATTCAAAATGAAACTCTACGAACTGCTCCATTGAGAAAGTACAGAGCTGCATGAACCACTGCAAGCTGTAAAGTGAACAGGAAGTTTTTGTCCGAACTCAACGCAAATATCTTTGCAAGAGAACTCCATATTTTTTCCACCACTATGCCTTTATGGACTCTGTATATATATGACCTGCCTAATAGTGGCACTTAACAAAAAGAAATGAAAAAGAAATAAAAATGTCTGGCAGTTTGAGTGAAACTGCACACTCAGACGTAACAGAAGTAATTAGTTTAATAGCAATGTGCTTAATAATTCATTTGCTGTGAGCGGATATGCATATGCCAGATACCTGCACCTTCAAATCTGCGTGGGAGCAGCCCTTCTGTTAGAAATGGCAGAAAATGAGCCTTTCCATCTTTTAAAATGAAGGTTCAAATGCACTAAAACGCTCCTACAGCAGTAAGTGCTGGTTCTGCAGATGATGTGCCAATTATTCTGATTTAGAGGTTTCAATCAAACGGCTTTCAATGATGATTTGAGCGACTGTGCAGGTAGATTGCCTATAAATAGTTGTCCTTTGAAGACATGTAAGGTTAGGCTATCTGAAGAGAGTTTGTGTATGCGATAGAAACTTAGAGAAGTCATTGAATTCTTTTTGAACAAAGTTGCAGAATGCTTTTAGAGGCTCTATTTGAAGGATTCGTATTAACACTTAAAGAAGACTGTACAAATAGCATGCAACATTCAAGGGCTCTTTACAATATATACAATATGTGCTTTCCTCAAAGTTTCTGAATGCCTCGACTCATAGTGTACTCAAATATCGCAGGTTACCAGCACGAAAAATGTTGACTGTATTATTTTGCAAAGTTGCTTCACTGTGAAGCTGGATGGCTGTTTTGATCTTACATTTTACAGTGCACAAAAAAAAAAAAAAAAAAAAAATATTGTCTTTCACTCAGCATTTAATTTCTTTGCCGTTTACTATTTCTTGATTTGTTGTTTTATGATTTTACTTTCATGAATTTCACACATTTTACAGCTAATTGTATTCTTTGTTCTTAAAATTGGTTTTCACGCTGGTAATAGGACCAGTGTCAAGTTGATGGTTTAGTCATTGGGTTCATTCACTAATGCAGAAACAGCAGTAAACCACGTTCCCTACATACTACACCAATCACACCTCATGATGCTCATCCAATGCAGTTTCAGATTTTTACATTATGTTTCTCAAGGTTAGTGTATGAAGGTGTTTTTTTTTTGTTTGTTTGTTTTTTTGTTTTTTTGGCATCAAAAAAGGTCTTCCTTTATCCAACAGGAGCAGTTTCGCTCCTGTTATTGATGGACACAATTGCTGTTCCGAAACACTTCCTTAATTACATATTATGATGATGCATGTTAAGGGCAAGTCAAGGGGAAATCATGATGTCAAAATTCTCCCAAATTCAAATCCAGGCATTTCAGAAGGGTAGAAAATAATAAATCATATTTGAAACTGGGAAGTCGGTTTTGCGTTCTGAAACTTGCAGTACGTTTGTATTGTAGAGTAGCCTCTCATATGTGTAAATATCAAGAACATTTTAATTTGCCATTTTATGAACCCTTTTAAATGATGATGAAAAATATTCAACTAGGATAATTCTGATTATCAAGGTTCTTTTTCAATTTAATATCTGAACTCTGGTGATTAATAGATGCTTTCATTAGAAAGTTTCTCATGAAAGGCTGCATGAGCAATTTTCTGATTTCAAGGTTCAACGCGTGGGCACAGAGAAAGAGATATTGTTGTTCAGATGAATATTTCCCGGTGTTACACAATTCTGAGGGAAGCAATTCCGCCCATGGGCCTTGAGAAGATTTATCATGTTACACTCCCACAGAGACATATGGACAAGAGTAGAGAGGGAGAGAAAATAGGGCTGATAAACTCTGAACACTATGAAATGACAGAGCCATTTTGTCCTCTATTAGTTGTGTAGGAGAGAGAGAGAGAGAGAGAGAGGGAGAGAGAGAACAAGGAATATTTATGGTAGTTGAATACAAGAGAGGCTTGGCTAGCTTTTATTAAGTCATGAGCAAAACATATATTTCTGAAGCAGCCAGTGAGAGAGGAGAGCAGGGCAGAGAATCGGCGCTGATAACCTTGTGGTTTAATCAAAACCTGGTTGTGGGCCGAGACTGTGCTGGCGTCGGTCCCGGCCGGCTGAACACTCTTTCACAGACTCAGTGTGTGTGGAAAGACAAGAGGCTTCTATCAGCCTATTCTCCATCTCGCTTGACACAGAGAGAAGCATCTGATAATACTTGGCCTGGCCGCGGTCATGTCAGGACCTGTGAGATACGCGAGCACAGTGGCGCTCAGAACACTTAAAGACACTTCTTTATTTATTTCAAATTCAGTGATGGATTACTCATCATAGTGCTTAAACATGTATGATGTGATGTTTAATAAGCACTGAAATTATTCTCCACTGTATGTACACTACGGTCAAAAGTTTGGAATCATTAAGATTATCTTTAATGTTTTTGAAAGGAGACTCTTTGCTTAAGTGTTCACACCGTATGCTCAGAAACATAAAGGATGCCATTTCAAAGCTGATGTCATAACATGAATACCACACATTTACCTTTCCTCTTTAAGAAGTATCATATACTGCACACACAAGTCCATGCTGTGAACAAGTTGAATATGTTCAGAGAATTCAAGTACATTCATTTTCTCAAAGCAATTAAATTATCTCTCAGAATGTTAATAGGAGATTTATACTGTGGTGAAGAATAAAGATTGTGGTTAGATCAGAAACATACTGTTATTAAACAAATTGCTCTGCAAGTATTTTAAACTATAAATGCATGACTGGAATTTAGGTATGTGAAACTACTTTTAGGTATGTGAAACTACAAATTAAAAGCTGATTTTAAACAGACAAGGTATATACCACAAGACAACAAGTAATAGTCATGTTTTATAGCAATAGTATCTTTTCAGCCCCCAACGATTTAGACATTCACCACCAATGAACAGCATGGGTCAGATTGAGTGTTTAGTGTTCTCAAGCGGGCTGTAAAGGCACTTTGAGTTTGTTTACCTCACAAAAACATGTATTTATTTTTTATTTTTTAATTATATATATATATATATATATTTTTGCAACATAAATCTCTACTGATCTGTCCTCCTTCTGTGTAAAGGAGTCATGTGATCAATTCACTTGCTTGAATTAATAATCTAGAAATAGTGCAGGACACTAATATTTATTGAACATGTAAAATGTTGTCAATTTGGTGTTTCCTTTGTTTTAGTTTTAGGTTATATCCTACAAGCCTTCTATTTATTATGAGTTTAAATGAGATTTGCAGTATGCTGTGAGATTCTGGGCCTCAATATGTAATATGCAATAGTTAATTTTTTAATCATGCAATGACCAAGCCAGGCCAATTTGTATTCACAACACAACATATATATAAATATATACACTGCATTGTTGGATAAAAAAAAAAAAAAAATTAATTAAAAAAAAAAAAAATCACCATTGAAAGTCACCGTCATTCTGATTACCGTTCACTTTTAGCTGAAAACCTGAGCTGATTAGTCTGCAGTTAATTTGCTTTTAGCAAGTGTATTAGTGTTTCTGGACAGCACACAGAAACTGTTGTATTTAACTACTGCAATAATATTACAACCCCTGCTCTCTTAATGGATATTAAAATACTATAGACATCACTTAAACATTATATGCAGCATAATACCACTAAATGTAATGCAGATTTACAGTGAACTGCTTTTTTTAATAGTAATGTTCTGAGAGAATATTAATTACAGTATGGTCAATAGTGACTTCATATGAAACATTCAGCAACACAGCCTTATAATGAAGCTATTTTTTTTCTGAATTTGAATAATAATAATAATAATAATAATAATAATAATAATAATAATAAAACAGTAACCAGGACACAGTACAACACAGTATGCAACTGTAAGAAATTGCTATATAATTTTGTATAATCCGAGTGATTTTTTACAGTGTATTTATCACTAAGAATTCTGCTTCATGCTTTTTCTCTACTGTCTGCTTTTGTACTGCAGTGTGTCTGTTGTCTTCATGCATGCATAGTTAAAGTGAAAAGCAAAAAATAATCTCATTGTACAGTAAATATACATATGGCAATAAAATACTTTACATGGTACTTCGAGAAACTACAACAAAAGTTGAAGCAACGAACCGCAGACAGCTCCATCTGTCAATTCATCTCTCCTGTCTCTTTATTCTGCTCCTGTTCTGATTAGATATGATTTTTGCAAGCCTGGAGTCTAGTGTAAATGGCTGAGTGAGCAGATGAAATAGAGATTCTAAGAGGACTCAACTGGTACAAGATGAAGAGAGTAACGCATCAGCTCTTGACCGAGCGTTCAGCTGATGCTAAGCTCAAAATCACTCTCTGTACAGAGCCGGAGAGATTAGAACTCTCTCTCATTAACATAACAATAACTCTAGAGCTCCAGAGCCATCCTCAACACTTAAATATGGGGGAAAAGCATCTGGCATCAGGCAAATCACTGATTCCACACCATCACTCTACAGACGCTGAATAGACTTTTGATTGCTCTCCAAACCATTGACTCTAGCAGCCTTTATGGGGAGCCTCTTCCACCTCCTTATATATTAAATACATATTTAAATAAATATTAATATATTTATTAAAAAATGTGTACAGTATATTAGAACTAATTAATTGTATTGTATTTTGTTGTGAAAGAAAATTTATGTGGCCTGCACTAATTTCAGTGTGTAAATCTGTATAACGTTTTTTTATTATAAGAACTTGCTTTTTAAATCCTGGTAATTTTTTTAACGATGCATGGTTAAACAATTAACTATGAATTTTATACAGTGAGTCCTAAATTTAAACTTCCAAATAAATACAAATATAAACCTAAACATATAGAAATATAGGATATTACTAAAAGAAAGAACAATTTGGTTTACTTTATACCAGCATTATTTAATCCTATTTAATGTGCACCATCTGAAAATCTGAAATGTCCAGTGATAAATCTAGACTGAACAGCTCACATAAACAAAGGCAGGCCGCAGTTATACATGAGTGATTGAATGGCAATCCATGAATATACAAGACTGTTTGATGGTCATAATATACACTATAATATACAGCTAAATCCATGCAAAAATTGTATGAGTATACAGAATCAGTAGCTTCAGTAGAGGTACAGTACACAAGCACTGCAAATGTGCAGTCCAATGTCTCTAACAGCATATAGTCTGCAGGCTCAGCTTGCAAATGTGCCTGGTATTATTTGCAATAAGAGCAACGGACAATAACAAACTACCAGAAACTGCCACAACAATAGACAGAAAGTAGCTGAGGTTAGAAGAGACCTGCTACTCTGGTTTTGTATTTATTATAACTCCTGGGGAGAAACAGTGCAGACACTGGATGAAGACATGGTAACTATTGTCTACATTTTATCATGGTGCATTTTTCCTGGAAATCAAACCAATGATTTTGCTGACCTTGTAAGCATTATGGAACAAAGAGGGCTGCAGGCGGCACTTGGGACAGAGCCTCAGATTCTGGTACGGTTTCTGTCCTGCTCTCATCTGGACTACTGAAACTGACTGCTGGCCATCCTTCCTGCATATGCAATCAAACCTCGGCAGCTCATCCAGAACACTGAGAGATATTCAGCCTCCTGGAGTCCTCCCACAGTCGCACCTCTGATACACTCTCTAGTCCTGCTAGGATCGATTTGAAATTTGACGGCAGACCTTGTCTCCCCGTAACCTCTCTAGCGAGGATGAACATTTTGCCATTCATATGAGAAACACTGCAGCCTGCAGAACACTTGCTGCTAAAATACTGCTCAAGGTATTTAACCAACTTTAACAAAGACTGGTAACAAAAGATCTAACTGGTCAAAGATTTGAAAATATTTGAAATATAAGTTGGGAATAATGATTTCAAAAGAAGTCTCTTCTGCTCACCAAGGCTGCATTTATTTTATCAAAATTACAGTAAAAACAAGAACACTGTAAAATATTATTACAATTTAAAATAACAGTTTATTATATGAATATATAGTAAAAATATAATTTATTTCTGTGATGCAATGCTGAATTTTCAGCATCATTACTCCAGTCTTCAGTGTCACATGACCATTCAGAAATCATTCTAGTATGCTGATTTGCTGCTGAAGAAACATTTCTGATTATTATCAATAATATATTTCGATCCAAATGTGATACACTACCATTCTAAGTTTTGGGTTAAAATAAATAAATAAAAAATAAAATAAATATAAAAGTAAGAAAGTAATACTTGAATTCATCGTGGATGCATTAAAAAGTCAAAACTAAAAAAGAAATGGCACTCATATTGCTACAAAACAGTAAAATTTCAAATTAATGCTGTTTTTTTCCTTTACTTTCTATTTATCAGCATAAATGAGTTTACTCCATTTGAAACTTAACAAATCCAGCAATCACTCTTTATTTAGAATACATATTATGGTTCTTTAGAGATACAATGTTCCATCAAGTCTGGTTTATCAATTACCAAATAAGCATGTCAACATTTTTCCGAAAAATAAGATTTTATTATAAAACTGATAAAATTAAAACAAGTACACCCTCCTGAAAGTTACTGAATAAAACTGAATTAAATAAATTTGAGCCAATTTAAACTAACAGACAAGCATGTTGAACCACAAGAGTTAAAGTGGAGTAATTTCTTGACCATTAAAAGTGTTGCATAGCCCACTGAATCATTCTCAGATTTAATGCTTGACAACAGTTAGACCATTTGGCAGGGACTGATCTAAAAAGTAACTAAAACAAAAGTAACACAGAAATTCAAAAACAACAGACTTTATATATATATATATATATATATATATATATATATATATATATATATATATATATATATATATAAAAAATCAGACCTTCGTTTTATGCTTTCATTTTGCGATTTTTTTTTTTCTTTTTCCCCAGGAAAAAAAAAAAAGAAGCCAAATAAATGTCTCAGAGTCAACAAAAGCTAGTAACTGAGTGACTGATTCATCTCACAGAGTAGGGGTTGCACCGACTAATCGATTAGTCGGCTAGTCAACTTCAGTGCTCTGCCATGATGCTTTAAGCTTGACGTCGACTAGTTGCTGGTCCTATAGAGGGCGCAACAGGATAATAAATCTTTGAAGGACTTCCACATTTTCGCTCCATTTCCAAACAGTTAAAATTACAAATAAATACATACTCCGAAAGCACTCCACAAGTCATGTGTGATTGTATTACTGGAAGCTCGAAATTGAATGGGAGAATGCACGTTTTAAACCGCTTATTGTACAGGTAAGTTAATCGCCGTTCTAACCTAATGCGCTGCTGCACTATAACTCACACACATAGGCTACAGACAGTAGCT
The DNA here is from genome assembly GCF_018340385.1 of Cyprinus carpio. Taxonomy (NCBI): domain Eukaryota; kingdom Metazoa; phylum Chordata; class Actinopteri; order Cypriniformes; family Cyprinidae; genus Cyprinus; species Cyprinus carpio. The sequence goes on from NC_056576.1 coordinate 38,579,945, forward strand.
CATACATCACGCGCAGATTGAGCCCACACAGAATCATTCAGCGCAGAAATGTATTGTCAACACTGTTGTGTGATTTCTCAATAAAATAGCTTAGAAACTGAAAATAATTCTATAACTGATTTCTTAATATCTAAATCCCACAGCTTCAATACTAGTAGAGAGACGCTGCCAGGTAGAATTAATTCACACACGCAATCGCTCTCACTAATGCATTCATATGAATGTAATCTTTACTGTGCTACTTTATCTGTAACATTATCTGATTTAGAACGAGCAGAAATCTGTGAGAAATATAACGACCCAAAGACAAAAGAACTGATAAAAATGAGCTGTTATAGGAGCAATAGCCATGTGGGCAGCACTGTGTTATATGACATAGCTGTGCACAAGGTGTTGTTTACAGCTCCAGGCTTATGTTCATTATTGACATCATCAGTGACTAGTCAACTTCGACTTGACTTTCATCACATAAAAGTCGACTTCAAAAAATCAGAAGTCATTCAACCCTTATTACAGAGTAAGATGTAATGTAGAAAAGTGAAATGCATGGTTGTTGTCCACAGCTGAAGCACCTATGTAGCCAACACACACTCAACTCATTTAGCCTTTACCAAAGCCCATATTTACAATTCTGGGAATTCATACTTAATTAGTTTTGATCTAAAAACATCTAAAATGCTATGATGTTGTTAGAGGAGGTGTACAGTGAGAAGTGCCTGGTTCCAACAGTAAAGTTTAGTGGTAGTAAAACTCTTATATAGGGATGTATGAGTGCTGAAGGTGTTGTTGTTTTGTGATTTATGAGTGGTTAAGTTTTTATATAGATTTTTTTTTTTGAATTTTTGTATTTTGTTTAAAAAAATGTGTGTTGGGTAATACAAAATTCATGAAAATTCTAAAAACGCATATTAAAAACTTTACGCACTCAATTGAGTTAGATCTTTTTCTTCGTTTTTGTAAGTTTTATCCAATAATATGACATGCAAATAAACTATGATGGAAACACACTTACAAAATAAATAAAAATAAATAAATTCCTCAATATGCATAAAAAAAATCACTTGACTTTGCCTCAACAGATGGCAAAGTTCTCAACAGAATTCCATCATCAAAATTATTTTGTATAATCACCTCCCAGAACTGTCACACATGATCTCTTCGCAAACATCAGGCAACCAAATGCAAGATTACGCTCTGAGGCACAAGTCATGTATTATACAGGAAAAAAGAGCCACAGGCTTCCCTGGTTACAGCAACTTCCATTTTTATTATTTATATTTTGCACCAGTTTCCCAGGAAGTGACACTTTTAATTTTCTTATTTATTTATTTTTTTATTTTTTTATTGAACACATGGGATGGAAACGTTCGCAAATGTTTTATGCCATATTCTAATTCTGTGCTTAAGGTGAATTCCACTGTGTGATATAATGCAAGAAGCTGAAACAGAAGAGGCCTCCCTCTCCTCATTGTCTGTTAAGACATATTAATCACTAGAATATTACAGCTTTGCTGAATTGAATCAGGGGTGCACTCATTTATGCAACAGTTTATACAAAATTCATGCATTATTTATACAAAATTGGCTAATTTATTTAGTTTACAGATTTTAAAAACATAAGTATATGTTTAATGAATTTACATTTTTCCATCTTTCCATGAACTGTACAAGTGATAATTAAGAAAAAAAGGACAGTGCAGATAGATAGATAGATAGATAAATAAATAAATAAATAAATAAATAAATTAAGTGAGGAAAAGTAACAGGAAATGTTATTAAATACAATGCAAACAAATGTCATTAAATAAGATGGATGGAAAGACAGACACACACACACAGACACAGAACTGGTCCCCAAACTAAAGTGTGATGCAATAAATACCAATAAAAGTTTGTCCGTTGTTTGTGGCTATCTGTGTCTTTCGATAACCTATGTATTTCACCTTGGTAATAACATTATGCATATTTTCTTTCTGCCTTTCAAATGCTCTTTTCCTCTTCTAACACATTACCCCACACGCACCGTCACTTAGCTTATGCTGCACTTTTTCAGACTGCCGTTCCTCTTGGTTTCCAGATTCACCTTCACATTTATGAATCTAATCTGCAGTGTTTATTGATGTGGCTTTATGCATCACCATTTAATGTGCATTATTGATCTCATGCGACATTGTGTGCTAAAAGCAAAAGGGATACAATCCAAAACAGATTCATATTTCTATAGAACCATTCTTTTTTTTTCTCCTCCTTCAAGGCCAGTTAAAAGAGAATAAGAAGAGGTAGATAATGCATCTAAATGTCAGGTCACACAACAGCGGCTTCGAGTTTGGAGCCTTCATGGAGGAGCTCTATTATTCATTGTGTTTAAAAATAAAGGCAGACCTATATGATTAAGTAGTACTGCATTTAAAGATATTTATAATGACTAAGGCCAAACAATGAACAACTCAGACATCATCAGCTTCATGCTGCTTATTACCACAGACAGTAATTGAATTTCAGTGTATATAAACAAATGGGAAACAAGTTTACAGGAAATAAACTCACAGTGGAAGAGCAGCATGCATACACACTTAAAACTTGCCATTTTCATCTACAATTCTGTTATGAATGTATAACTGTAACACTGAAAAATTACACGTTAGCATGAGACAGAATCATTCTTAACACTCCTAAAAAGTGAACTCTGTCACTGTCATTTCCCTTGTGGAAAATAAGGACAATTAATTATTAAATGCAGTGCATTTGTAGTGCATTTAAAATCTTAAAAGTACATTTTTAAAAATAATATTAATGAAATAAGAGGTCATGTCGGTGCACTTAAACACTTTCATGTTTCTTGGCACATAATATCAAATGATATCAAATTAAATGTTAAGACTTGTCAGTGTAGAGTAGCGCTTGTTTCTCGTTTCTCAGATCACAAATGCAGACATGGTTTTATGTTTACGTGGCGTGATACACAATGCGTAAAAACACAGTATAAGTCATTATAATCAGTAATTATGTGGATGCAACAAATGCCTTTTTTTAATGGGTTTTATAGATTTTGTTTCATCACGCCAGGATCACAGTGTGTTACGGGGTGTGACATTTTCGTCACACACTTGAGGTATTCGGCCAATCACAACGCACTGGATAGCTGGCCAATCAGAGCACACCTCGCTTTTCGGAACGATGATCTTTGTAAAAATCGACACGTTTCAGAAAGACGAGGCATAGAGGAGGAACAATAATGTAAATTAAGTGAAAAATAATGTGTTTTTTGAACCTTAAACCACATAAACACATTTCATTACACCAAATACACAACATAATGTTCTTTTTAGCAACGTCATATAATTTACTTTAATAAACGCATGTGTGTTTTAAAGAGGTACACTTATTTTGATGTGTTGACAAACATTCTAAAGCACATATAAATTACTTGATTATAATTTTATTGGATTATTATATTTAAGGTTAATATATTTTAAATGTATTTAATTACAACTTAATTATTACAAAGCTGTTAATTATTATAATGTTCCCAGCTGGTGGGAATGACTTGCCTACCTCAATTCGAGCAGCCATTTAAAATAAAAAAAAATAAAAAAAAAATAACATCTGAAGAAACATATTTTTCATCAGCACCTGACCAATTACTAGCACTTACCTTTTTGTATTTGTTTTTTCTAATTAACACACACACACACATACATTATATATATATATATATATATCCCCAGGTATAAGCTTGCTTTGTGTACTCTGCTAGACTGACTGAGACTGACATCAATTGCTTACTGTTGCTCTCTTGTTGGTCTGATTCTGTCTGTCTGTCTGTAAATGTCTGTATTTTACCCCGTACATAAGTCTAAAGAGCACCATGTGTTACTGGGTCCTGACCATATTGCAAAAGAGCAGCTACAAAGAAAGATTCTAGACAATAACTGTAAATGTCAAGCGTGATGCTCATAATCTCGATGCTAATAATCTTGTGTTATTCCCACGATCCCCAGGTATCGGCACGCTTATCACACTGACGCCCTGCAAACCGACTCAACCTGACTAAGACCTTGAGCCACAGATTACCACAGAAGGTCACAAGCAAATAAATGTGTTTCCCCGTAAGTGTGGCAATCTGGCCTTGGTACTGTATGTGTGATTGTGTGTGTACAAGTTTATCCTCCATTGTGGGGTCATTTGATCATATAAAGGGTAGTAAAACCTGAACTTTTTGACACTTTAGAGACTAAATAATGTTTATCTGAAATTTTAAAAAGGCAGGGGTAGGTTTAGGTTAGTAGATAGAAAATATTGTTTGGTCAATAGAAGTATATGGCAAGTTCCCAGAAAGATGTGTGTGTGTGTGTGTGTGTGTGTGTGTGTGTTCCCTCACCAGTGTCCTGGTCACAGAGCTGTTCGCAGGGGTCAGTCGTTCTCTGGCCGCAGTAGTCTCTCACCCACTGGGTGGAGGTGTTGGTCTGGTAGTACAGGGTTAGTTTGGCTGGATTTAACCAGTTGGAGACATCAAGAAAACTGCCCATGCTCACCACAAAACTGCTTCCTACAGCAAAAACAAAGAAGAACATACATGTTTATCTTGTATCCTTCAAGGTCAGCACACAACATTTCTGCAATGTCCTACACTGAAAAATATTTAGTACAGAGTTTGCTTATAATAATTAACTACTATTAAATAATAGGAACACTTTAGTTTAGGGACCAGTTTTCACTATTATCTAGTTGCTTATTAGCACTTTGGCTGTTTTAAAGGTATTTATTGAGTGAATTTTATTTTATTGTTTTGTTTTGGATGTATTTTTGTTTAGTTAATTGTTAAAGATAATTTTAATTAACAACTACCTTACTAAATATTAACAAGCAGCAAATTATTTTACAAATGAGTTTATTTAGGCAAAAGTCCTACTTAATAGTTAGTTAATAGTGAGTGTCTTTTGAAAACACTCAGCCATCACACTGCTGTCATTTTTTAAATATGTTGTGCTCCCATTGAAAACAATGGTGGAAACACATCCTAAGACCAGGAGTATATCTTGAAACATCTAAAGATCTCCAGGCCTCTTTATGCAGTGGCTAACATCAGTGTTGGAGAGTCCATCAAACAAACACTGAACAAGAATGATGAACCATTCAGTAACTGTAAAAGGGCAGATCTTTCCCCAAAGCAGAATTAAACAGTGTTTCTAAATAAGCTCCCCCCTTCTCTGTGTGTCCATCATCTCCGAGGATAACATTTACATCTGACCTGCTCTGCTGATGTGTGAATTCAGCGCTTCCCAAAGATAAGGGCGACTTAAATTAAATTGCTGTGCTGCTTCATAATCCTCTCTGCCGTCTTAAACCCGAGAGCGGAGGCTGAGCGGGACGTGTGGACGCCTGCCAGACTGACACCCACTCAGGGACACCCAGGAGTGCCGCAGAGACACAGGGATTTAACACAGCATGGCAGCTGTTGTGCCTGAACTTCATAACATGCCAGTAAGATGAGATGCAGCCAGGACAAAGTTCCTCCTGGAGAAAGAAGAACTGTCTAGCTAGCAGTCAACAAATATCTGGGATAACAAACAAACAAACAAAAAAACTTATTTATTATAGATGTTATATTGTTTTTTTTTTGTGTGTTTTATATTATTATATAATTATATATATTCGTATATTATACGTGTAATATATATTATAATACATATATATTATATGTGTCTATATAAGGATAGAATCATTGAATCGGTAGGGTCAGGGCTTAAACAGGAAGTGTGTGCACAAGTGTGCACTTAAAATTTACCATGCATTATACTTCTATGTAAAACCTGATTGCATTTTATGCCCTTTAGAAATCCTCATAAGCAGGACGGCTATAGCATAAGATAAATATACAGCTAAGAGCAGTGGACCATGTCTGAAATGAGTTTGACAAATGGGTGGGGGTTTAGAGAAACCATGTGTGTGTGTGTGTGTGTGTGTGTGTGTGTGTGTGTGTGTGTGTGTGTGTGTGTGTGTGTGTGTAAGTCTGCATTTAAGAGAGAGAGAGGGAGAGGAAAAAACAAAAAAAACAAAGATGACCTTCTGAATACCCCCTAAGAAACAATCAGCCACTGAATGTCAGCGAACAAGTTTAATTAGGAACCTGTTGCTGGTGACTGTGACCTCTTCAAATCTCAGACTAATGTAAGAGCTTTAAGTTGATACTAATTATATAACCTTTTCAGAATATGCAAAGTGTGGGCTAATACGAGTGATCTGAAATTTTAGATTGTCTGCATCTTCTAAAAAAAAAAACACAACAGATGGAGCCCATGACCCTCAGGAAACCTACCGGAGTAAGTATGACAAATCACCTAGAAAACATGCTCTCTAAATTAAGATATTTTGGGTCCTGGAATGTGTGTGTGTGTGTGTGTGTGTGTGTGTTGTATGTTTTACCTACTTAACCATATTTTGGGGACAAATCTGTTCCCAGAAGTGAGCTAAAGCTGATAAAAGCTCCCAAAAACATTTAAAAATGTGAATAAAAATCACATAAATGTTTGTTTTGTTTTCTGTTAGGGTTGGGTTGCAGTATTTATATTAACTGTCTGTACTTAAAAACAATAAAAGTCTATGGAAAGTCTCCATTTACAGTAGATACTTTAGCTGTAAACCAGTGTGTGTGTGTGTGTGTGAGTGAGTGTGTGTGTGTGTTGTTATACTTTTGAGAACTGTATGTCCTCACTAGCATAGTGGTATTTAATAAAACCAATCTGTGAGGACATTTTATGCATCCTCAATAATTAAAAGGTTCATAAATCAGCCAAATTACACTTGTATTTAAATCTAATGATGTGCAGGTTTCTGTGAGAGCTGTTTGATTTGTCAGGTATGACAGAAAATATCATTAAACCAAATGAAATAGAAAAAACAATGTAAGCCTTTTTAGATGTCCTCACTTAAACATATAATATATCTTCTAAAATCTCTCTCTCTCTCTCTATCAGCACCATCTCTTCTCTCTCTCTCTCTGTGTGTGGGGGTGTGTGTGTGTGTGTGTGTGTGTGTGTGTGTGTGTGTGTTATTCAGTCTCTAACACTTAAACCACCAGGGGTTGTTGTATACTTAAAATTTACCCATGCACATGACTACTGTTTTTATATGGCTAAGAAATGTATTATGTCACTGTATTATGCTACTGTCTTCACAAGGTAATGTCTACAGTCATAAAATGCTTATTTTTAGTCATCAGCTATGTTTTTGTCCTTATGTTTTATGTTCAAGGCTATTTTAAGCAGGCTACACTAATCACTTTTCGTAAAGGTGAATATAGGCTAAACCAGCCTGCAATGACAATGAGAATTAGAAGGAATTAAATACATATTTGGGTGGTGTAAAAATACAATAAAATGCTTTAAGATAACTTGTGTTATTCAAATTACATAAGATTTTTAATGTATTATTATTATTAATATTATTATAATTATTTATTAGATTTTTTTCAGGAAACTGGCAGACTAGAATTATAACAAACGAGGAAAATTGCAAAATAAAAATAATAATTAATCCAAAGTTTGAACATTTATGAGTAGGCTAAAACATCTTAATTTGAATGTGCGTGATGTTACAGTTTACAGTAATCCTACAGTAAGCATGAAAATAGGCATTATATGGGTAAATTTGACCTGCTGGCGCTTACAGGTATAAATGCCCAGTTTTTAAAATGGTTTCATCTAATTTTATTTTTTATTTATTTATTTATTTATTTAAACAATAGGAGATTGTAAATAACCAAATTTTAGTAAAAATCAATGACTGGGAGACTTGGATATTTTATTGAAAATCTGTTATGGACATATGAAAAACAGCCATGGTTAAATTTTACCCCGAGGCGGTTCTAGTGTTAAAAATAAATTGCTCAGTTCAGTAAAACAGTAACCAGACAAAATCAACAACGATAATAATATATGGCACATATACAGTATCAGGTATCTGGGAGGAAACAAATCCACTGCCTATTGGCCAAGAAATACGAAAGAGGAAATGGGGCTGGATAGGTCACACTCTCCGCAAGAGCCCTGAAAACATCACCAAACAGGCACTGAAGTGGAACCCACAAGGAAAGAGAAGAGAGGGTAGGCCAAAACAGACTTGGAGACGATGCACTGAAGCAGAGATGAAGGCAGCCGGATGGTCATGGGACCAGCTAACGAGAGTCGCCCAAAACCTGTCTGCTGGAAAATTGTTGTTGAGGCCCTATGCTCCTTCGTGGAGTCAGCAGAATGAGAAGATACAGTATCGGAATATGCTGCCCAGGTGGCATCTGTAATTTAGGTTGGTCCAATACAAGCAATCAGCAGTTTCTCTATTCTCATGTTGTTGTTTTTTTCATCAAACCACTCAGATTTAAGACAGTTTCAAAATATCCCATATAATCTCACAGCTTTTATTAACAGGAGTGTACTGTGTGTTTGTGTATGTTGATCATGATTCTTCTCTGAGGGTTAAAGCAGCCGACAGCATCTCTGACAGATGGTCCAGCATCTCTAAACTGCAGCATCAGCATCACACGGCTTCTGCTCGCTCTCACCCTCTGACACGCTGCTACAATAAAGCAGATCTCACAGACCTCTTTGCTTTCTTCTGAAAGTTTAAGAGACTGGAATTTCAGAGTTATATCTAAACATAAATTCAGATGTGAGCAGAAAGGAACTCATAAGACCTAAGACCGTGGCTTTGGCCATGACAATACATTTTCACTCAGTTTCTCTCTGATACACTGACAAACTGCCCAAGCTAAATCAGATTAGCTGATTTAGCATGCAGTTTCAGAAAATCTGTCACAGTCCATATAACATTTTTTTCTTTTGTTAGTTTGTTTGTTTTGTTTTGTTTCTCCTTCTGTAGGCAACAATAAGATTAAGTGAGGGTCACATATCTATCTATCTATCCATCAGTTCAGAGCAGAAAGGCTACATTTCTGTGCATATGCACTAACCACTATGCCAGGTTTCCTCAAATCTAGTCCTGGAGGGTCAATGCCCTGCAGAGTTTAGCTCCAACCCTGATCAAACTCACCTACCTGTGATTTTCTTATGATCTTACGATTAGCATGCTCAGGTGTGTTTGATTAGGGTTAGAATTAAACTTTGCAGGAAAGTGGATCTCATGGGCCATGTTTGATCATCCCTGCAGTCTGCTGTGGTTTTGACATTACATGCTTTTGAAATATCAAGGGAAAAAAGATACCATATTTTGCCACCATTTTAACCCATGATGCAAATCTCATGAAGACGGACCAAGGCTCTGTCCCAAATGGTGCTCTTGTGGTCTTGCGAAAGGCCACCACATGCATTAGAGGGCACATTTGGATTAATAGAGGCTTTTTCTTGTGTGGTTCATTGCACAATACTATTGAGCTCAAAATACTTTGATCATAGTGCATGATTTGTAGACGCATTTTGATGTTTGCATTACATAACTAGCTCCGTATGTGTGGCTTTTTTGGCATAGTAAACTTGCTCAGTAGCGCATCCAGTACAACAATGCACCTCTAATGTAACATAATTGGGTACGAGCCCCGTGAAACACGAGCCACTTAAATCTGTTTCAGATAAATCTGAAGGCACTGTTAATTCACTTTGAATGTGTTTGCGAAGCAGCAAAATATAATTTTGCCTTCCAATACCAAGGTTGTTCATTTGAATGCATTAACTAATAAACAGTGTAAAGATACTTTGTACACAATGACTTTGTACACTTTAGATAGGCTACAAGTGTCTCCTAAATACATAAAAACATAAAACATTAAAAAGTCACCATGTTGGTATCAGGTAAATGAATGGTGATGTCATTAACATTTTGTTTGTATTGTTGTTCTGAATCTAGTTCTAAAAAAAAAAAACTAGTAAAAAAAAAAAGTTCCTAATGGTCTTAAAATAATTCAGTGTGGCTGTCTGTAGATTGCTCACCATCAGCGATGAAGTGTTCAGGAACATGGAGCGTGACCTTGACGGTGAGAGGACAGGACGTTTGTGTGCCGTACACGACCGCCACGACACACGTGCAGACAGTGATCAGTGTTAACGTGACCTTGCTCATGGGACTCTGAGGGCATCCTGTGGGAACAGACAGAAGAACACAATTATACAGATCAGAGTCCTGCTGTGATTTCCCATGACGTCACACCTCTCCCACTCACACTCACACTCATAATCACAATCAAATTAACTGCTGCCTTCCACCATTACCAGGCAAGCTTTTGCTCTTTCTTTAATCTATACTATTGTTCAAAAGTTTTGTCTTTGCTAAGTTTGTTTTTTAAAAGTAGTTTCTTATGCTTACCAAGGCTTATCAAAAATACAGTAACAACAACAATATTTTGAAATATTATTACAATTTAAAATTTATTTATTTATTTATTTTTTTTTTTTTTTGCTTTTGTAAAACTTAATTTATACCTGTGATTTAAAGCTGAATTTTCAGCATCATTACTCCAGTCTTAAGTGTCACATGATCCTTCAGAAATCATTCTAATATGCTGATTTGCAAAAATAACTATGTATGAGTGTTACACTCTCTGGTCTCGTCTACACTGCTGAGAATATTGTAGAAACATCAGGAACGATTCTGTTCACTCACACTAATCTCAAAGTTTCAAAAGTTTTCCTTTTTTAGTTGCTTGTAAAAAATGTTGATTCTGAATCAGTCTCCACAGCTTAATCATGTCACTACTTCCTTCCAATGGAACATTCTATAAATCCTGCCTGAGTGACAACAATAACCAGAAGAGGGGCGGAGCTTAGCGAAAGGTCAATTTTGACCACTTAATACAGCAAGCATCTCTAATGCTACAATAAAACGAGGAAAGACAAGCATCCTGATGCTTTCTGAGGACAGCCTGGCCATAAATTGAATCCTCGAGCTCCCTGTAGAGTGGACGTGGGAGTGAGAGTGTTTATTCCCATGTCTCACAGCTCTGTGATGACGATCAGATTTATGTAACATAGACAGAAAAGCTTTAAGTCCAACAGCAGTGATTTGTCTGCGAGACAGAGGTTAAACTAAAACTCTAATATCCACATCTAGTAAGGTTTTGACAGCTTTGGTGAAGATTAGATGCTTTGAAGTCAAAGAACAGCATGTAATAATGAACAGGTAACATTAATCCCATTAATTAATATCAGCACCAGCTCCCAACAAGCAAGAAATAATATTCTTATGAACATATTGGTGGCCTTAACAAACAAACTCTCTATGCTATTTATTCTTTTCTTTAATTAGCTAAGTTTAGAAAAGTCCTTGTTAAGACTTGACTGATTTCTTTATGCAGAGAAACAGATAATGGGTTTTCATCATTATCCGACAGGACTTAGACATCAGTGTTAGCCTGAAAATAATATATAATCACTGTTGTCTTGGAAACTGTGCTGAGATACACCCGACTAAGTGTTATAGAGGGCCTGGTGGGGTGAAATAAAAATTGTGAAAGTAACTCCTCTTCAAGCAACTTCAAGAACCTGAGATTTTTGTAGATTGCATGCAAACATCTCACAGATGCTTGTATTAGTTTAGTTGTCTGTGCCGTGTTCAGCGCTCCTCCAAGGGGTCACACCTGGCTTGTTCTTCACAGTGCAACATTCACAGTATCACACGTCTCTTCCAGAACAATCTGTTCCTAACTGTAGCTGTCGGTGAACAGCCCACGATTATTAGCACAATCTCAAGTGGAGATCCAGAAGATATTTACAAAAATGGGCGCTAAGCAAGTGGATTTGGAACTGGTGGACATGGACACAGGTAAACAAAAGTGTGAAATAAACAAAAATTCCAGATGAAGTCACCATCAGGACTTGGTTCTGAACTCATGAATAATTGTTAAAATTAATAGTTAGTTCATGTTAGCTCAAATCCATGAATAATTTAACAGATACAACTTGTGATTGTAATAATGTATTCGTAAATGTTTAAATTACAAAAGCTAAGATTAATAAGTGATTTAGACATATTTTAATCGTTAGTTCATGTAAGTAATGCAGTTAAATAATGCAAACAAATGGAACCTTGTTGCAAAGTGTTGCACATTATTTTATAGGCCAATTTGCATGACATAATCTAAAATAGAAACTTGTCTTGGATACATTGACAGAAAATAAAATCAGTCAAGTAAAAAGGAAATGAGAGATAAAAGCCTTGAATCCTTTTTAAATCATTTATACTATACCTACTTTGTATATGTTTTATATACTTTTATACAACAGTTACATTGTACTGCCTGTTTTTATAAGTGAGTTATTGTATTATTCACTCAACCGATTTATTTAAAAACACTGAATCACTACTGTGTTGTAATGGTTCTGTGGTTTGGAACAATTCTTGCTGGATCTATAAAACTGTCAATACTGAGGCCAAAACCTAAATTACTTAATGTTCAGTTGTTTTATTTATTTATTTATTTATTGCACAAATTTTCCACAGTTCTCTCCCTACTACTAATATAAATTTACTTAGATTTTTTTTTTTTTTTTTTTTTTCATATATAAAAATAATAACAAATAAAAAATGCAATTGTTATGCTTTATGGTTTTGATCCACTGGCTAGTAGAGTCACTCTTCAGAATCAGGCTACACTGGCCATACAGTATGTTTTGCTCTTTAGATTTCATGTTGTGGCACCATTGCATAGTCATGAAGAAAACATTGCCAGAGTATTTGAATATGCCTTCTTTTGCACACTGTCAGAAAAAATGCATATTCAATAACTATTCTCAGCTAACTTTTGACTAAGAACCCTACATTAATCCCAACAGCAATTTTGTTATTGGCACAAAACACAAGAATATTGACTGTAAATAAAGTGATGTGCTCCAAAAGCATTTAACAGGATTGTTTTAAAATGGTTTATCGATATTGTCTTCCAGTTACAATGCATGATTTATTACAAGACATGCACACATAAATACAGTGATGCAACCAGATCTTACTAATGCAGCCCATTTTCAAATTTAAGCACATCAATTCCAAACCAACTGTGACGGGAATAAAATAATAACACATTTGCGCTTGTAGGGTTTATAAATAACTATTGCTACCTACATATTTATGTTTTGTCACGGTTCGCCTACTGTGGTGGAGACGAGGAGATGAAGAGGATTAACATACAATAGTCTTTATTTTACCAAATAAGGAAGGACATGGAACAGACAGGAACTCACATGTATGACGAGAAGTAGACATGTAATACCGGACAAAGAACTCTGAACAAAACTCTCCTTAAGAACACAACTTAATCAGGGGAAGACGAGACACACCTTGAATCAAATTGGAAACAATCAGGGAGCAGGAACAGGAAGATAACCAAAATAAGGGCATATAGAAACAAGAGGGGAAACTAGGAACACAAAGAGAGGAAAACAACAAAACGGAAACACAAGTCTGACAGGTTTAGGTTTAATATTTTAAGAATCACCATTGAATAACCCATGTTTATTGAGCTCTAATCTGGAATGCATCCACCTGTGTATTTGTTAGTTAGTTAGTTAGTTTGTATGGCATTAGCTTAAATGGCACTGCTTCCTTAAAATGAACCAGCTATTTTTTTTCCCCCGATATATTTTTTGTTAAAGAAATCCCATTATACTGACAAATTATATGATTCATATGCGTGACTAATACATACAGAAGTTAAAGATACATAAAGGGAGGAATATTGCAGTGTTTAGTCATTGAACAGTCACTGAAATAATGGGGTACAATGACACAACGTTAAATGTGAAACAGGCCTCAATCACTGTGAAAGACCTAAGAGAACATTAGCATATGTATGAACACAACAGCATGTTAACGCTGAACACACACACACTTTCTCTCTTTCTCTCCGGTTTCAGAAGTGAATGAGCAAGTCCTTGACAAAGCTTAGCAGAGCTTCACACTTGTGTGTCCTTCATGCTAGAGAGCATCTACCACACAATGCTCAATAACACCACTGGCTGTGCATTGATAATGCTCATGCATACAGTACTGTACATATAAAACATGTCAACCACTGCTTAGATTCACAAACACAAACGTACAAATGCACACCCACAACATCCTCTTGAATATAGCTCTGCCATCAGCACAGATGGAGTTTGAGGGATAATTCATGGCTATAGCGGCTCATAAGAGCAAACAGTGGCTTGAGGAATCAATAATGAACCCTGTTCTGTCCCTTCTGCTCAGAGCTCCTGGTTTGCAGCAGTTCTACCACTGATCGATTTAGACCGACACTACCACAATGAAAAGGACTGAAACTCAGCGAAATAAATTTCCTAGGCAATTTCTCTCTCTTATTTCTTTTAACTATGAGTTTTGCAAGGGGGAACACACTGCGAAAGATAACAGTGAATAAAATGAATAAATGAGTGTTGCTTGCTTGTGCAATACCCACCGCAACATGTTTTGTCTGCACCAAATCTATATAATGATATATATTATGGTCTGTAGATATGGCTTGGGTTTAATGTAGGTCTATGGGTTTTATCATACTCCTAGTAAAAATTTCAAGCATGACCATTCAGAAAAGTAACAACAAACCTCTCACCAGCTGTATGATTTAAGGTATCATTCACATCCATATCACAAACGGTTTGGGAAAAGGCGCAACTGGAGTTGGTGGAAAAAACTGTGAGCAATAACAATAGTGTGATGATTGCTTTGGGAGGAGGACTATAATATCACAGTCTCAAGTCCTTCACTAAAAGGGAAACTTACAAAACAAGTCCATTTCATTCTTTTAAGAGCCTTTCAAAACAAACAGGCAATATAAGTATGCTGCCGGAAATAAATTTGTGTTTCTCAGCATTCAGCGCAATATTTGAACAGCCTTCAAGGAAGAAAGATGCTTCCTGTCTGCAATCACAATATCTACAACTACAGCTAACCAGCCTTGTGACTTTATAAATGGCTAATTTGCTGCTTATTAACTGTTAGTTAAGTAGTTTTTAAGTTTAGGTATAGTATGGTAGTATGCTGGTAATATGCATGCTTGTGAGAATTTAGGAGTATTTAGGAATGTTAGCTATGATATTAGTTTTAACAGCACGATATTATTATTATTATTATTATTATTATTATTATTATTATTATTATTATTATTATTATTATTATTATTATTATTATTTATCAAACACAGAACATAATTTGAGGTGTGATGGAAACAGCATGTGGTAGAAACAACCCAGGCCTGTTGCAACATTTCTGCCAAAAATATACCATTATGTTGATTTTTGCATGTTACACTATACTTTCAAAGTGAAATGTCCAGTGAGTGGAGATAAACATGTTTTATTTTCTCTGTAACAGGTAAACATGAATCTTGCAATGTTTTATTGCCTCGGTTGTTGTATGTATCGTGGCAGTTTGGGACTCTATGTGTGGCAAGTGGTGCTAAAAGGTCTCTGTATCACATTTGAAATTAGCATGCCACTTCACTAAACCTAACCGATGGTGATAACAAAAGCAAATGTTAGATAAAACACATTTGCTGAAGCAACCATGTAATTTTTTTTTCTTGCTTCTACAAGCCTTTGAGCTCTTTTATTGTAACTCGTGTTTCATGGGACTCGTACCTTGCTTCAAAAAACAAGTGCAATGCTGTACCGGGTGTGCTATCGAGCAAGTTTACTACATCAGAAAAGCCAAACATATGTAATGCAAACATCAAGATGTACAGTATGAGTTTACAAATCATGCAGTATGGGAAAAAGTGTTTTGAGCATTTTTGAACATACATATTGTGCAAGAAACCATGCAAAAACATAATGTTTGTTGGTGTTTTACTGTCACTAGAGTTCATTTCAGCTGGAAACTGCATTGAAATGTATGTATTGGTATTTTTTGTAGTTTTGCAAAACTCTAAAGCACATTTTTTTTTCCCTAAAGAGCCTAAGCTGTATGGAAATATTAATGACTTTGAGAAAATGCTGCCTAGCTTTAAAGAACAGCATTAAAGAGTATGTGCTTGTGAAGCCTTAAATGCCATCTAGTACAGGTACGCAGCTCACTGGGATTTGAAACACAGTTACAGTTTATAGTTCATATTTTGGTATTAAATTCATCATTGTGCGATTAAACAGTCTGAGAGTGATGTTTGTCTCTTGTGAGGCGCCGCTTCGTGCATCTTCATGAATTCTCAGCGGGCCATTTTGAAAGCTGGTGATAGATGAGTGTGACTGCAGGACTCTGATGCTACACGCTGGGCTAATCATCTCTACCAGGAGCTGTTTGTTTCTCATCCCTGGTAAAATAACAACAGGAAGCGACTGATTTTTCCTCCTCCTCCACTTTTGCAGACAGGGTGAGCAGCTTTGCATTGAGAGATTTGGCTTTGTTTGATGTGTACCTTTAGGTTTGTGATATGATCTGCTGCATCGATTCACGAGCCACCACTTTAACATCAGTGGACGTTTAAACTGCTGTTATTTCAGTATCATTAAACACACATTGTTAATATTTTGAATTTTATTTATATATATATATATATATATATATATATATATATATATATATATATATATATATATTTTTTTTTTTTTTTTTTTTCCTTTTAATTTTAATAGGTTTGTTGTCAGTTTTTAGCACTTTTATTCATGTCTATATAGATTGTTAATTTGTATGTATTAGTTTTATTATTTTAAATTGGGACAAGTGTTATAAATTAGCTTTAGCTAAAAACATTATGATACATGCATCAGATGACTGTCAAAGTTTATCTATGTTATTTGTATCTGTCCCTATCTAAATAAACTTAATAATAATTGAATTAGAAATGTTGCCTTGTAAAAAAAAAAAAAAAAAAAAAAACCTTAAAAGTTTAAATTGGTTTAATTTTAGTTTTAGTTAACATCAATATCCCTGATTTAATCTGAATGATCCATTTGCACACTGGAATATTTTCTATGCACTTTTTACTGTCCATTGCACTAGTGTAAATAATGTTAATATGCTCATAGTTTCTGCTTGTAGTGTACATACACTTATTACATAATCCATCTGTATCGTATGTTCATAGTACACCCATCTGTATATCATGCTGATAGTATTTAAAAAATCTGTAAATTATGTCCATAGTACTGTCTTATCTGTATATTTATTGTACATTTGTAACATATTGTAGACACTGTATATCCTGTACTTACTGCTTATTGCACTTCTGGTTAGATGCTAACTGCATTTCGTTGCCTTGTACCTTACATGTGCAATGACAATAAAGTTGAATCTAGTCTTGAAATTTAATCAGTGTCACTTTACAAACATAGGGCAAATACTGGTGCATCATTACATTTTTGAAGCTATATAAAAATATCTTTTGAGACATTACACATTAGATTAAATATAATCTAACATAAAATTAAATTAAATTAAATCAAATCAAGGTTTTAAACTGTATGACATGTTGTCATAATGGGTTAAGGTTAGGTTTAGGGTTAGTTGTCACATTGGCTTGGTAACTATGCATAAAATAAATGTACATTCATATAAAATAAAACAGTTTATAGAATCCTGAGGTTTGAATGGTAAGCACATCCTTTCAATGATTTATTGTTGAAACAGAAAAACAAAATTACTTCTTGGAAGCATTTCATTTCTTAACTTGTACTTTTTTGTAAATTTTTATTTGTCAGACCTTTTTTTTTTTTGTCTCATACAGGATACATGTTCAGGAGCTTATGTTTTCTCTGAAGTGTGCAGCAGCTTCATCCAGTTCTTCTCTTCTGGATATAAACAAAGCAGCAACACATTTGGCCACTGAAGACCTGTATAATGCCACATAGTCATATAATCATACATTTGTTTTCACAGTGTCCCGAGATGCTCATATATTTTTCCTTTCAGAAAACTAATATTTTCCACTTTGTGTAAAAACAACTAAGCAGCTCAGGTTGATCTGTGAAGTGAAATCACATCAGCATGTGACGCAGCGTTTATACAGCAGTGTGACATTGAACAGCAATCAGATTAAAAAGAAAAAAAAAAAAGTCAGCGGGCATTCAGAAAGAAGCACACAGTGAACTATGATCCTGGTGTGACTTAAATTACTTCAAACGAAATCCACCTCGGATGGCATTTAGTTAGCTGGGAAAGTCTTTGAGAGGAATGCTTAACCTGGAAAGTGCTTAGATATTTATTTATTTATTTATTTATTTATTTATTTATTTATTTATTTATCTATCTAGTTTTTAGAAAAGAGGCTTCATATCATTGTAAATATGAGCTATGAATAATTGATTGATTGATTGATTGATTGATAAAATATTTTAATATAATATATTTAAGTGCAAACTGAATATAATGTTTTCAGACACACTAAAAAAATAAAAACTTTATAAAACATCATCTTTTAAATTAAACGTGATTTTCAGTTTAATATAATTTAATAATTTAATAATGTTGTTATGTTATGCTCAACCAACAAGAATTAGAAGATTACAAGATTAGAATAACTTAATTTGTAACATAACACACACGCACGCACACATATAAAATAATTTAAAATAATAAATCCATTGCTCCAATAAATTGATCTGTGGGCCTGGAACCAATTTATATTAACGTTTTCGGTTCAAAACCACAGCTATCATGGCACATGCTAAATGTACAGACTGTACAGAAATTGAAATCTACAGGTAACGCTAATACACGTAGCCACGCAATGATGATGTCAACATTAACAGTTTGAGAACAAAGTATAACAATAAGAATTTGCATGGTTTGATGTGATATGAGCTAAGAAATGATTAGATTTAATCACCACTGATAGCACAATTTATTGAATTACAAATTATTCATAAATTAATTGTTCGGATGACATTTTCCGGTGAAAATTATTATTTGCTTCATACTTTTAAAATAAAATAAAATAAAATAAAATAAAATAAAATAAATAGATTGGTTGCTTTGCATGTCCATGCCACTAAAATGTTGCTGTTATAATGTTGTTTTTTTTTTTTTTTTCTCATTTTAAAGAGTTATAGTCTGTGAGTTCAGGACCTTGTTTAAGAGAATTCTGTTTAGACTTTTCATTATTTGGATGTCTTTGGCTTCTGGTTTGGAAGTATTTAAGTGAGTTTGCTGTAAATGTTTGTCCAGTTAAATGTTTGACTTTCATTGCATACTTTCACATGTTTTAGCTTGTTTGTTGTGCACAGTGCAGTATAGTTGCTATGTGCTATATTTCACACAACTTCACACAAACATATTTTGGCTGACTACTGACTAAAAAAAAAAAAAAAAAAAAAAAACATTCACTCATTTTCAGGCTCTGTTTTGTGTACTCTATTCGTAAAAGGTGCCTTAACCTCCGTATAAGATGACAGTAAAAGACGTTACCGAATATTCTGCATTTATTGACCTAAGAAAAAAACAAACAAAAAAAAAATAAATAAAAATAAGAACATGTATAGTGGCCAGAGTAATCCTCACTTGTTCATGGCAGGTGTTCCCACTTCTTTTTTTCACAGCTGAAACCCTTATGATCTAAATGAAAATATTTTAAGTAATGTTCAACTTTCATAAAACATATTTTATTTATTACACACTTCAGTGTTTTGAGAATCATGCATTCTGAGACTTGGCAGTGGTTGGAAATCTGTATTCCGGTTTCATGTGCAAAGCGACTGATGTAAGTGAATGTTGGGTAAACGAAGGCAGTTACCTTTGCTGCGGCGCCGGCCCCTGTGCTCCGTGTAGAACTTGAGTTGAGTGTCATCATCCATTTCAGATCCAGAATCTCCCTGACGGCCCAACACGCCTCCAGCTTCACACAAAAACACACACAGACAGTTCTGTCATCTCACACATCTGTCACAAACACTTTATACACTTATAATTCATTTGCAAACTCTTAGTTTGTAGTTAATTGATAATTTATACAGTGAGCTCTTCATTCATTGTCACTTGTAATTTACTAATTATTATTTTTTAATTGGCTTATTAAGAGTTTGATAATGATTTTATCCTTTGTTTATTTACTCATTGCATTGTACCTCTAAATGATATATTCAAATGACTCGATCTCATGAGTATTTGTATGCATTTTCTGTAACATACCTTTGTACAGACACAAAAACATACACTTTTATGCAATTATTGTCACTGTACATTTTTTCTGCATATGTAATGTAATTGATGTCTAATAAAGGTTGGTTATTGGTTTTAATTTAGTATTTTCTGTAACCTAATTTAAAATAATAGCTCCTGACACTCCTGATAACCATTAACAACTCCTTTACTACTGGTTTAAATATGTAACGTGTTTAACAAGTTGTTAACAAAGGATAATAAAGCATGATCTAACTCGACACATATGAGCCAATTAAACAATGATAAATTGTTAACTACCATGACAATGAATGAAGAGCTCACTATTTGTCCAGGGCATATTAATGTATTACCAATGTAGAGACAAAAGTTTATAAACTATGAATTAAATATTAACTAATAGTTTTCAAATAATTTAGAAGTGTTTTGTCTCTGCATACTTTTTATAAAGTGTTGTTACCCTTTATTCATTCATTCATTCATTCAAGTTGATGAGTTGCGCTCAAAACATTAATAGTGATACCTGAGCTGGTAAAGGCTGAACAAAGTAACTACGAGCAAATGATTAAATACAGATACTAATACTTCTAGATGCAAACAATGTTATGTTTTTATATTTATTCTTTGAAATAGACTTTTCAGCGGCACCTTGGATTTCAGCATTTAATAGCCCTAATAAAACAGAACAGCAGTTCTGAAACTATTTTTCATGATTTGTCGGTACTTAATGAATGCTATGATGTCCATAAAGCGCTGTGATGTGTCAGTATACGTTGAGACTCGCTCTTGTCCCTGTGAGCCAGATCTGGTCACACTAACAGCTCAGTGCTCTGCAGAGATGCCATCTGGACTCTTAAAACGATAGACATTCAAATGCAGCCATTCAGTGATACACGTGTATCGGCAACAGAGGAGAGTGTTTGCTGGAGTGAACCTGATTTGTGTTTAGGGAGACACCGGTCTTGTGATTATTGATGCCTGGTTTAATTAGCGATTAGAGTGAGTCAGATCTTATTTGGTCAGTTGGTTTATTAAGAGAAAAGAGTGGAAATCAGGTTATTGGCATGACATGACACATACTGTGTAATCAAAACACAGAGTGAGCTGCTGCTGAAAAAGCGCGTGATCTGTTGTCTTAAACATGACACGTTTTATTTTGAGCACTTAAACTCTCTCATAAGCATATTGTTTAATAGCTTGTCCTGCTGATATGTGTGCTGCTTAATGCATTTCAGATTTTCCTCAGCACACAATTGATATCTCACGATTAAATCCTTATCTGTAAATGTTCAAAATTTGTTCATAAAGGCTCGTCCTGACCGCAAGCAAGTCTACGCTAAACAAAGATTTTACTAAACGAGCACCAGTGCACACATGTACGTCAAACAGAAGTAGACAATATACATTTTGCAATATTATAGTTTGGTAACACTTTATTTTAAAGACCAATTCTATTAACTAGCATGCATATTGGCTATTTATTAGTATTTATAAAGCACATATTAATACCTTATTCTGCATGACCATATTATAGATCCCTTAACCCTTCTCCATACCAAACCTAATAAGCAGCAAATTAGGAGCTTACTGAGGCAGAAGTTGTAGTTAATAGTTAATAGTGAGAATTGCGTCTTAAAGTACAGTGAGAAAAATATTTTGTATCCAAAAGTGCAAGCTCTTTAATTTTTTCCCCATTTATAACAGCACGATAAATAGTGTGTAGAGAGTGTTGCAGCCAGTTGCTGCAATATGAATATATTTAAAGACAGAGCCATAGTTTATTTGGTAAACCACTGTTTAACACACACACACACACACACACACACAAACACACTGCTGTACCAAAAACAATTTTTTTTTTTTTTCTGAAAACATTATTTTTATTTGAGGGTACACCCCTGTATTTTCAATAATACATTTTATTTTTGAGTATTAATTCCTTTAAATATGATATTGTATACATAATATAAATTTTGTAAATGCCACCAACAGATATCTGCATTTTATTTATTTGAAACTTTGTAACAAAATTTGTAGTCACGGGAAGAAGAAGGCAGGAACCGGCGAACATTCAAATAAAACTTTAATAATAAAATAAAAACACAAAATAGCGTGACAAAAGACCAAAACACAAAATAAAGTCCAGGCCTGGTCCTCTGTCTTCCAACACTTTCATCTCTCCTCCTTTTATTCATCCAGAGCTCCTCCTTTTATTCATCCGTGAGACTCGAGACCGGTGGCGTAGATGTCGCGCATTAGCATTTACTCCACCGGCCTCTTCGGTCCCACGGCTCTCGGCCCCCCTCTCTCGTCACATACCGCCATCGCCCCTCGCAGGCCGGGGGGTACCCACGAGACTGAACTCTACTCCCCCCTCCCCCCTCCGGGGAAGCCGATCATGGTGGCCGCAGCATACCTGGGGGTAAGGAGAGACAGACAAGGTGAGAGGAAAGGAGATGGAAGGATGAGGAGAGACAGAGACGAGAGTCCGGTTCCCAGACACACTGCCGCTTGGTCCTCAACCAGCTGAGAGGCTCTCACTCGCGGTGCCATGCGATGGTACTGGACATCTTTGGCGGACAGCCCAACGCTCCTCCACCTCCTGGCAAGGGAAGCCGGCAGGGAGTCCCCCGTTCCCTGCTACTCCCCAATCATGGCGAATGGCAGCAGGCTCCGGCCTCCTGGCGAACGGTGCCGACTCCTCGGCTCCCTCTTGGATGGCAGTCACCCCTCCTCAACCCAGGAGCACGGAAGCGAGCCCTCCGTTTCACCTCGTCTTCCATCGTTCAAGCACCACCGCCTTGGGCCGTCTCCACTTCTTCCTGCTGCCTGATCTCCTCAGCACCGCGACCCCCCTCAGCAGCGAGGGCTCTCTGGCACCAATGTAACAAAGTTCGTAGTAATGGGAAGAAGGAGGTGGGAACCGTCGAACATTCAAATAAAACTTCAACATTCAAACATTCAAACTAAAACAAACAGAACCAAAACACAAAATAAAGTCCAGGCCTTGTCCTCTCTCGTCCAACACTGTCATCACTCCTCCTTTTATCCTTCTGGAGCTCCTCTGTAAGACTCAAGACTGGTGAGTGGCACAGGTGTCAAGCATTAGCATTTACTCCACTGGCATCTCTCCGTTCCCACATCTCTTGGCCCCGCCCTCTCATCACACTGTTATATGACTCTGTTTCAGTACAGTTCTAGTATAAATGCATTATGTATATGTCATGTTCATGTTAAGGAAGGCACACAAAGACAAAGGTAATCCAAATAACACTTAATAGTTTTTCAAGATGATGAAGAATCATACAAAACACAGGCTAACACAAACAGCATACACAACTAAAAGAAGTGATGAGGAATAATGAGAAAGTGGGATGACTCGAGGAGGAGGAGTGGGGGGAGTGGGCGTAGATGGGGGAGCTAGGAGCCATGGTGGAGCCTCTGGGTCGATGGGCTGAGGTGGAGTCTGGGACTCTGAGGCTGGAGGCGGATACAAGGGATCTTCCAGCCACAATGCCGATGGAGACTGGCAAACCCATGCTAACCCACATTACCGATAGTATGCTGAGGGTGAGCAGAGAGGCTGACGGGGACAGCGGAGGTGGTGGTGAGGACTGATGAAGAGGTGGTGGGAGAGGGAGTCTGGGTGGGTTGTTTTGAGCAGTACGGGGGTTCAGGGATGGTGTTTGATGCCCACACACACCAGATGGCCACTCCCAGCACTGGGAGCACCAGAGATAGGGGAACAACCTCCATGGTTGAGACAGGACAGACTGGACAGACTGTTCAGGACAAATAGACAGTTTAGATAGATCAGGGCAGACAAACAGTTTGGGCACAATCTCCATGGTCGTGATGGGACAGACAGACAGTTAACCCTCTGAAGTCGATTAACGCGTATACGCGTTTTGAGGCATTTTCTCCTGATAACCCCGAAAAGAACTTAAATTACACTTTGATCGTACAGATAAGAGCAATACATCAATCGAATCTGTAAAGGGTCTACTTTTTTGTATACAGACATAATAACAACAAAACTTTGTGCACTTAAAAAATAAAGATAACAAACAAGGTGTGCTGTCTGCAGCCTTTTTCTGCGCTAATCTTAATTTACAAACGCGTCATTAAAATGAACTGTAACTCAGTGAATACTCAACGAAGAGACATGAGAGATATATCTATAGAAAGCCTGACATGTCTACTTTTAAACTAAACAAGTGCTGCCGAAAACACATATTCTGTGATAAAGTAATCCATATGAAAACAACGCGCTGTCCGTTTTTTATGTCTCCCTTCATTATCTTCTCATGTGACCATGCCCACGCGCTGAACGCGCTTTTGAGATGATAATGTTTCACTGAAGCGTGCGGCTTGAATACGCCCACATAAACAGACGACAACGCAGCGAGACTGTTCTTCAAGTTTTTTATTTTATTTTACTGTTTGCTTCGCGATGAGAGGAATAAGACATAATTCACCCCAAAAAGATGTGATGTGTTTGAGGGTTTGAGATTTGGATTTCCTCAGAAAAAAAAGAATGAAGCACTTTATTCAGCAGAGATCAGAAACATGAGTAAGTCTCTTTTTAATTTATTTATATACTTGTACTAGTTTTCACATAACGTGTAAACATTTTACTAGTTAGACTTTTTCAAAGACTTTTTCCAAACTATAATTCCTGACTAAATGTATAATCAAGTGAAATATTATGAAGTTTCAATAACAATATACACTGCTATACCATTCAAAAGCTTGATGTAAATAATATAAATGTAACAAATAAATGTAACTGTAACAAATGTAACAAACAATGCTGTTCTTTCAATTTATCCCCCCCTAAAAAACCTGAAAAAAAAAATATTCTCAGCTCTTTTCAACATTAATAATAATAATAATAATAATGATAATAATAACAATAAATGTTTTTTTGTAGAAAATAAGATTGTTAAAAGGATTTCTGAAGGATTGTGTGACTGGAGTAATGATGCAAAAAAATCAGTTTGAAAGTCAGCTTTGATTGTTCCTAATAAACTGTTTATCTGCACTCGCAAGTGAATATTAAATTATGTTGTGGGATAATTTTATATATTTTCTAAATAAACTACAAACATAAAATTATATACATTTATTTTGTCCTTACATTCTTTCTTGTAACTCATCCCTCTCAGTGATGCAGCTGACTGAAAGGCTCATTATGCAGCTCATTATGCAGGCCTTTGTCTTCTCAGGTGTGAATCACAATGATATTCATGATAGTTGACGCCTACTCTCAAAAGTCCCGGGAACCAATGTTCTGTATGTTTTATTGCCTTATTCAAGTGATTTAACATTTTTAGTTTTTCACTAACCACGCATAACATTTTTTTTTTTTTTCTCAAAAACATAATCATGTATATACATGCTGCTCACATATTATTATAGCCCAGTTTGTGCCTGATTACAGTGAGATTAGACTTTAGCCATTTAGATATTTATAAGAAACTGAAAAAAGCACAAATGTAAGGGCATGACAAAACTTCTCCAGGCCCCAAAAATACCCTTAGACTCCAGAGGGTTAAAAAATGGCCTCCTTGGCTGTGACAGAACAGACAGAGATTTCAGATTACGGAAGAAGACTGGGTAGTTCTGAATAAAAGTCAATTAAGTCCCCTGAATCCTGCCTCAGTTCACCCTCAGCGGTGGTACAGTGGGTGGGGCTTTACTCTGTGCCCTCATTCTCCACTGTTACATCCACGGTTGTGTATGTTGTTGCCGGCTCTCCCACCTGGTAACTCGATCCATGAACTTCAGACTATTACACATCACCCTGGACTACATTTCCCATGCTCCACTGCACTAATCACAAGTTCACCTGAAACCCATCACACACAGCTGCTACCAATCACACACAGTATATAATCAGTCTCACACCATCCCTCATTCAGCGATAGCTACTCTACAGAGCCAGTTCTTGTTTAGTCTCACCTTGCATGTTTTCCTGTGTTTAGATTCTTGCCTGTGATTTCGGTTTACTCTTTTGCCTTGCTGTTTCGGACTCTGTTTGCCCCTGCCTGGACTATTGCTGTTATCTGGATTTTCCTGTTTGCTTCACCCTCAGGATATTGTTAGCCACCGATCGACCACACCCGTTTTGGATTATTCTTCTGTCTTGCCCTCAATATACCTGTTTCCCATTGTTTGACCCTCACCTGTTTTGACCATGTTTAAGAATAAAGCTTTGCACATGGATCCATAGGCCTCACGCTTCGTCGGCTCCGTTACAGAACACTCGGCCCCACAAGGATCCAGCAGCTTTTCAGATGAACATTTGTCAGGTATGGACACAACAAGAATATTATTCGCCACTAAGCAAGGCCCACGATCACTGGAGAACCATTTTATAGAGTTTTTAGCCATTGCTGACTATTCTGATTTACCGTACATTATTTTGATTTAAATTTTCTGTGATGGCATAAATCAACCTCTACAGCCTACGATTAGATGCGAGGGTCCGCGTGCATCACTCTGTCAGTTTTTGGACTATGCTTTGTTGTGTGTTGGCTCTTTATTTACTGTGGGTGTCGCGGAGGAGAAACAAGACACCGCATCTGTGACTGAAGTGGTGGACGCACCAGTTCGCATGCACAAAATGGCGGCAACAGCAGATTTTGTTCACAAAACGGCAGCCACGGCAACGCTCCGTCATGTCACTGTTGTCACCAGTTCGCATGCACAAAATGGCGGCAACAGCAGATTTTGTTCACAAAACGGCAGCACCCCTCTAGGGGTCAGCCAGCTGTTTTTTTTTTTCGTTGTTTTTGTTTTTCCGTATATATATATATATATATATATACATACATATAGCTATATACAGAATCTGAATTAAAATGTGTTTGATTTAAGCCTATTTTAAAATATGTATCATAAAATTATATTGCGCATAACGCGATCGTTATAAAGTTGTTTAAACAACAAAACACTTCCACTTGCATGTATTTGACAATCGGAATATCAGATATTTAATTCCATAGCTAACACATTTGTGAATATTCTGAATGAAAAAAAGGAAAAATTACATAAAAGCAGATTCATCATTCATTCGTTCATTTCAGGGGTACTATTTAATTACCATTTGTGCATTTCATTCATTGCGCCTTGACACCAGTTCAAAACTGAGTCCCAAAAGTCCGCGTAAGAAGCATAACACCGTACAGACTCCATGTACAACATTCGCTCTTTTGTTGTTCTGGTGTTTCTTTCAGGATCAAAAAAATACAACAAATGAAAGCGTTTATCTATATTTCCGACTGATGAGAACTATGCATATACATTCATAAATCAGTCGATTTTGTATTTTATTATGAGATATTTTATTCTAATGTGATCAGTGATTCAAGCACTGATGGACGAAAAGAGCGCACATTTCGACATTTGCAGTAAAAACTTGAAATATAAATTCTCAGAAAATGCATTTAATACCAATATATTGAAACGTCTGTTTATATACTCTATTAATAAAGGAGTCCAGACATTGGAAAAATATCAGTCCACATGCGTTTTATATTTTAATATGAGGGAAATAGACATGCATGCATGCGTGACACAAAAAATCTTTAACTTTTAGGTAGCAAAAATATTTTTTAGTAATTCTGTCAATTACACTAAGGTTATTACATTGTCTGCTATATATTTGCTTCTTATTTATTAAATATGGGCAATTGATTGATAAAACATTGATCAAAATTAAGATACAATTTATACAAAACGAATATCTTTTAAAAAGAGTTTTCTATAAAACAAAAGTTAATGAAGTCGTCAAAATTATGTTTTACCAAAAACAGCGCCGTTGCTAGGAGGGCGCCAGCGCCTCTGCCTTTCAGCGCCTATGCCTCGCGAGTGGATGTTACCCCTGAAGACGCCTAGCAATGGTATACCTTTAGTGGTAGTATACCTTTAGTTAAGTTATACCTGAAGAGTCTTCGTAGCGCGCTAAGAGACAATGTTATCGGGAAACGCAGCCCCAGGTGGATGATACCCCTGAAGACGCCTAGCAATGGTGGATGTCTTCTTTGGTCAGAACCTTGGAGAGCGATCGCGGATAGGTCTGTCCTATGCACCGAAACTTTTAACAATGCAACAAAATATTTAAAGAGCATCAAGCTATTAAAATCTATATTATGTATACGCACAGATAATATAACAGTAATAAATAGCCTGTTATATACTATAACAGGCTATTTATTAGGTTAAGCAGTGATTGGATAAAGTTTTTTTTTTTTTTTTTTTTTAATTTAACATTTTTAATTTAAGGCCCACCCACGATTGGTCTGGCCCATCCAAAACCGGAATCCTGGCGCCGTGCCTGGGCCACACCGAGCTGTGCGTAACGGCCACAGACGTGAAGTGAACGAGACAGAGGCTGTCCTGTACTGTCTGAAATGGTTAACTCTGTGGCGATGCATGTGCAAAACAGATTTAACTAATCATAAAGTCAATCAGAATACATAACACAGCCTACTATAGGCCTACACTAACACACCCCCCCCCCCCAACCCCCAAAGAATCCCGCCCCCCCTCTCACAATATAGTTCCCACGTCCCTGCGGCAGCCACGGCAACGCTCCGTCAGTCAAGTCACTGTGGATCTTCACGAGTCAAGTCAAGTCGCAGCTGATCTTCCTGAGTCCAGTCAGGTCACGGTCAATCTTCCTGAAGCCAGTCAAGTCACAGTTGATCTTCATGAGTCAAGTCAAGCCACAGCTGCTGGTCCAGAGTCTTACACACCTCTGCTGATCTTCCAGAGCCTTGTCATGTCCCAGCTGATCGTCCAGAGCCTCATCACATCTCAGCTGATCATTAAGAGACTCGTCACGTCTCAGCTGACCTTCCAGAATCTCTTTACGTCTTGGCTGATCTTCTAGAGTCTCATCACATCACAGCTGATCGCTATGTCTCATCTGTTCATCCTGAATCCTGTAATTCCCTGTCTGTTGCACCCAGAGCCTTGAGGTCAGCTCTTCAGTTTTCCAGACTGGCATCCAGCGTGAAGGATTCAATGCTGGTGTCAGCACATGCAGCTGGTATCCCTAAACCAGCACGCTCAACCCCTCCTGTTCAGGAACTAACGGTGGTGGCGCCCAGCAATGCACTCTCAGTCTGTCATGTCACGATCAGAGTGAGAATTACTGAGCTCTCCCTATGTACTGAGGGTACTGCTCCAGAACTTCCAGAGGTGGCGGCATCCGCTGCAGAACCTCCAGAGGTGTCAGTAGTATCCATCTGTGAACTGTATGCCTGTCCTGTCACGGCTATGGAGGCCATCTGTAAATCCTTGTCCTGCCCTGTCATGGCTATGGAGTCCGTCTGTAAATCCTTGTCCTGTCCTGTCATGGCTATGGAGGACATCAATGAACTTTTGCTTTGCTCTGAACTGACCGATGAGGCCAAAGCTCCATTTGCTCCTTCACTGAGGTTTTCTGCTCTCTCTGCTCCGGCCTGGTGGACTTCTGCTCCTCCGTGGTGGTCTTCTGCTCAATCTGCTCCAGCCTGGTGGTCTTCTGTCCTGCTCTGGTGGTCTTCTGCTCTGCCGTGGGGATCTTCGGACCTGTCTGCCCAGCTGTGGTGGTCTTCAGCTCCATCTGCTTTGCCAGCTCCGCAATGGCTTCCTGTTCCGCCGGTTCTGCCTTTGTGCTCTGTTCTGCCACCTCTGCCTCAGTCTCCGGTCTCTCCACTTCCACATGGACCTGGCCCTCAGTCGCTTCCCCTGTTCCCCCTTCGCTCCACCACCCTCCTGGATTGTATGGAGATAGGGGCGTCTGGATGCCGCTCCTTGTGGGGGGCTATGTCATGAATCCTGTCCATGTCCTATAGACTGTTACACATAACCGTGGACTACATTTTCCATGCTCCATTGCACTAATCACAAATTCACCTGAAACCCATCACACACAGTTGCTACTAGTTACACACGATATATAATCAGTCTCACACCACCATTCAGGGCCGAGTATTGTTTAGCGTTTATCCCTCATTCAGTGATAGCTACTTTACAGAGCCAGTTCTTGTTTAGTCTTGCCTTGCCTGTTTTCCTGTGTTTAGATTCTTGCCTGTGATTTCGGTTTACCCTTTTGCCTTGCTGTTTCGTACTCTGTTTGCCCCTGCCTGGACTATTGCTGCTATCTGGATTTTCCCGTTTGCTTCAACCTCAGGATATTGTTAGCCACAGATCAACCACATCCGTTTTGGATTACTCTTCTGTCTTGCCCTCAATACACCTGTTTGCCATTGTTTGACCCTCGCCTGTTTTGACCATGTTTAAGAATAAAGCTTTGCACATGGATCCAAGGGCCACTTTTCCATTAATTGTGTTCTTGTTACCAATGGTTTCCTCCAAAAAAAAAAAAATCTCACATGCAAGGAAATTGCTACAAAGAATATTGCACCTGAAAGAACATTTACCGGATCATTAAGAACTTCAAGGAGAGAGGTTCGACTGCAGTGAAGAAGTCTTCAGGACATCCTAGAGTGTTCAGCAAGTGCCAGGACCTTCTCCTACTGAGGAGTCAGCTACGGAATCATGTCACCACCAGTGCAGAGCTTGCTCAGGAATGGCAACAGGTTGGTGTGACAGCATCTGCACACACAGTGAGCTGAAGACTTTTTGAAAAATGGCCAGGTGTCAAGAAGGGGAGCAAAGAAGCCACTTATCTCCAAGAAAAATGTCAAGGACCGACTGAAATTCTGCAGGAAGTACAAGGATTGGAAAGCAGAAGACTGGTTCAAAGTTATTTTCTCTGATGAAGCTCCCTTCTGACTGTTTGGGACATCTGTAAAATCGATTGTTTGGAGAAGAAAAGGTGAACACTTCCATGTGTCCTGTGATGTGCCAACAGTGGAGCATCCTTAGACCATCCATATGTGGGGTCGCTTTTCAACCAAGGGAGTGGCTCTCTCATAATTCTGCCCAAAAACACTGCAATGAATAAAGAATGGTATCAAAATATCCTGCAAGAGTGACTTCTTCCAATGATCCATGAGTAATTTGGGGATGATCCGTGCATTTTCCAGCATTATGGAGCACCATGTCACAAAGCAAGAGTGATAAAGAAGTGGCTGACTTTTGGTCAGTTCTCAAAAGGTGAGTGGACAAGCTGAAGTCAACAATTTTTGAATTACTCTGAGAACAAATAAGGCAAGAATGGATTGCCATCATTCAGGATTTGACATAGAAGCTAATATCCAGCATGCCAGAGCGAATTGCAGAGGTTATGAAGAACAAGGGTCAACACTGTAAATATTGACTCTTTTTTTTACAGTAAAAGCCTTTAAAACTTATGATATGCTTATTATTGTTTTTCAGTATATTATAGAAACATGTAGAAAAATAATCTACAAATATTGAAGCAGCAAACTTTGTAAAACACAAAATTAATGTCACTGCCAAAACTTTTGGCCATGACTGTATATACACTCATTGGCAACTTTATTAGGTACACCTGTTTGGTAACACAAATTGTTAATCAGCCAATCACATGGCCGCAACGTAATGCATTTAGGCATCTAGATGTGGTGAAGATGACTTGCTGAAGTTCAAACCGAGCATCAGTATGGGGAAGAAAGGGGATTTAAATGCCTTTGAACGTGGAATGGTTGTTAGTGCCAGACTGGCTGATCTGAGTGTTTCAAAAACTGCTGATCTACTGGGATTTTCACACACAACCATCTCTAGGGTTTAAAGAGAATGGTCTGAAAAAGAGAAAATATCCAGTGAGCGGCAGTTGTGTGGATGAAAATGCCTTGTTTATGTCAGAGGTCAGAGGAGAATGGGCAGACTGGTTAGAGGTGATAGAAAGGCAACATTAACTCAAATAACCACTTGTTACAACCAAGGTATGCAGAATACCATCTCTGAATGCACAACATGTCAAACTCTGAAGTAGATGGGCTACAGGAGCAGAAGACAACACTGGGTGCCGCTCCTGTCAGCTAAGAACAGGAAATGGAGGCTACAATTAGCACAGGCTTACCAAAATTGGACAATAGAAGATTGGAAAAACGTTGCCTGGTCTGATGAGTCTCGATTTCTGCTGCGACATTCATATGGTAGGGTCAGAATTTTGTGTAAAGTACATGAAAGCATAGATTCATCCTGCCTTGTCTCAACGGTTCAGGCTGCTGGTGGTGGTGTAATGGTGTGGAGGATATTTTCTTAGCACACTTTGGGCCCCTTAGTACCAATTGAGCATTGTTTAAACGTCACAGCCTACCTGAGTATTGTTGCTGACCTTGTCCATCCCTTTATGACTACAGTGTACCCATCTTCTGATGGAGACTTCCAGCAGGATAATGCGCCATGGCTCAAATCATCTCAGACTGGTTTCTTGAACAAGACAATGAGTTCACTTTACTCAAATGGCCTCCACAGTCACCAGATCTCAATCCAATAGAGCAGCTTTGATGATGTGGTACGGGAGATTCACATCATGGATGTGCAGCCGATAAATCTGCAGCAACTGTGTGATGTTATCATGTGAATATGGACCAAAATCCTTGTTGAATCTAAGAATAAAGGCATTTCTGAAGGCAAAAGGGGGTCCAACCTGGTACTAGCAAGGTGTACCTAATAAAGTGGCCAGTGAGTGTATGTATGTATATATATATATACATATATATATATATATATATATATACACACACACACAAACCAGATTCCAAAAAAGTTGGGACACTGTACAAATTGTGAACAAAGACAGAATGCAATGAAGTGGAAGTTTCAAATTTCAATATTTTATTCAGAATACAACATAAAAAAAAATAAGTTGATTTTTAAATTTCACGGCATCAACACATCTCATAAAGGTTGGGACAAGGCCATGTTTACCACTGTGTGGCATCCCCTCTT
Organism: Cyprinus carpio; assembly: GCF_018340385.1. Lineage (NCBI taxonomy): Eukaryota > Metazoa > Chordata > Actinopteri > Cypriniformes > Cyprinidae > Cyprinus > Cyprinus carpio. Next base: position 38,612,873 of record NC_056576.1, read on the forward strand.
CTTTTTATAACAGTCTATAAATGTCTGGGGACTGAGGAGATAAGTTGCTCAAGTTTAGGAATACAAATGTTGTCCCATTCTTGTCTAATACAGGCTTCTAGTTGCTCAACTGTCTTAGGTCTTCTTTGTTGCATCTTTCTCTTTATGATGCACCAAATGTTTTCTATGGGTGAAAGTTCTGGACTGCAGGGTCGCCATTTCAGTACCTGGATCCTTCTTCTACGCAACCATGATGTTGTAATTGATGCAGTATGTGGTCTGGCATTGTCATGTTGGAAAATGCAAGGTCTTCCCTGAAAGAGACAACGTCTGGATGGGAGCATATGTTGTTCTAGAAATTGGATATACCTTTCAGCATTAATGGTTCCTTTCCAGATGTGTAAGCTGCCCATGCCACACGCACTCTCATGCAACCCCCATACCATCAGAGATGCAGGCTTCTGAACTGAGCACTGATAACAACTTGGGTTGTCCTTGTCCTCTTTAGTCCGGATGACATGCCGTCTCCGAGTTTTCCAAAAAGAACTTTAAATTTTGATTCGTCTGACCACAGAACAGTTTTCCACTTTGCCACAGTCCATTTTAAATGAGCCTTGGCCCAGAAAAAACGCCTGCGCTTCTGCATCATGTTTAGATTTGGCTTCTTTTTTGACCTATAGAGTTTTAGCCGGCAACGGCAAATGGCACGGTGGATTGTGTTCACAGACAATGTTTTCTGGAAGTATTCCTGAGCCCATGTTGTGATTTCCATTACAGTAGCATTCCTGTATGTGATGTAGTGCCGTCTAAGGGCCCGAAGATCACGGGCATACAGTATGGTTTTGCGGCCTTGACCCTTACGCACAGAGATTGTTCCAGATTCTCTGAATCTTTGGATGATATTATGCACTGTAGATGATGATAACTTTAAACTCTTTGCAATTTTTCTCTGAGAAACTCCTTTCTGATATTGCTCCACTATTTTTCGCCGCAGCATTGGGGGAATTGGTGATCCTCTGCCCATCTTGATTTCTTAGAGACACTGCCACTCTGAGAGGCTCTTTTTATACCAAATCTACACCTAATAAGTTGCAAATTGGTCCTCCAGCTGTTCCTTATATGTAAATTTAACTTTTCCAGCCTCTTATTGCTACCTGTCCCAACTTTTTTGGAATGTGTAGCTCTCATGAAATCCAAAATGAGCCAATATTTGGCATGACATTTCAAAATGTCACACTTTCAACATTTTATATGTTTTCTATATTCTATTGTGAATAATATATAAGTTTATCAGATTTGTAAATTATTCCATTCTTTTTTTACTCACAATTTGTACAGTGTCCCAACTTTTTCTGTGTGTCGGATCTGTGTGTATATATATATATATATATATATATATATATCTATATATATATATATATATATATATATATATATATATATATTATACATGTATATACTAGGCCTGTGCTGAAATAAAAGTGCATTAAAGTGTCGACCAAATGCATACATGTAAATGTTTAATGTACTGACACCTCTGGAATTCATACAAATATCTGATGACTGTTTATTTGTGTCTTTGCTGATATTTCTGGCTGTGTATATATAATTTACTTCTTTGTCTCTTGATTTACGTTCATTACCTCTAGCTAACAATCATACTCATTAAATAATCACACCAAGTAAAACTAAAAAGCTACTTCCCAAGCTGTCACACATTTGTGTTGTAAAAAGTATCTTGATGCTCGGTTTTAAAAATCTAATATCTTTTTCTTTTTTTTCTTCTTTTTTTTTTTCTCTCTCTCTCTTTCTCTCTGTTCCAAAACCAACTCCTAGTGTGACACAAATGAGGCCTCTTACTAGAAGCAGGCAGAGAGACTGAACTCACTCCTTATTCCAACAGATACTGTTTTCTCCACAGACAATTATACCACTTTTTCTGGAAGGTTTTTCATAGACTTGGAAAAGACAACATCAACATTCTACAGTCTGTTTTTAAGCACTGAAAAGTAGGACAGAGACTGGAAAGTTTAAATCAACTGTGTTAAATATTATTATCTTATAGAACAGGAGCATTCACATAAAGTTACAGGTCCAGTCATTAAATTTCAGGTCTAGACATCCAACAGTAACACTTCAACTTACACAGGAGTCAACATGTTGTGCAGTATACAAGCAATTAAAATAGCAATGTACATTTCAGGAATTTTTATTTATTTATTTTTATTCTTTATTTTTTGTGTGTGTGTGTGTGTCTGTGTCTGTGTGTGTGTTTGTGTATACCTCCTAAACCATATTTTGGGGACCAGTTTGTACCCAAAAGTGAGCTAAACCTGGCAAAATCTCCAAAAATCTTCCTTTGGGGACGTACTCATCTGTAAAACTGGTATAAAAATAAACAAAGTTTTTTTTTTTTTTAATTGTAAAAATTTAGAAAGTTTTATGTAAGGGGTAGGTTTAGGTGTAAGGTTGGTGTAAGGTGATAGAATATACAGTTTGTACAGTATTTAAACCATTACGCCTATGGAATGTCCCCATTTACATAGCTAAGTAAACGTGTGTGTGTGTGTGTGTGTGTGTGTGTGTGTGTGTGTGTGTGTGTGTGTGTGTGTGTGTGTGTGTTAATTTGGCAGCAATAATGAGCTACTTAAACTAAAATGAGCTACTTTCATTAAGAGTATGAAATAATAAATCCTAAACAGCTGTAAGATTCTCTCCAAGACTGCTGCTTTGTCCAGAGAAAATCGTGGTATCTGCTGTGTCACTGAAAAGCCAGGTAATTTTATTCACAACCAATGAAATATTTTTTTTTTTTTTTTTTTTTTTATTGATAAAGAATAGCATCGGAAGAAAGTTTCCTGATCTCTATGAGTTTCAGAACGTCTAACCACCAATTGCATTTACTGTATTGAACCCACTTCTCTTCCAGGTTTGTCTGTTTTATGGTGACATTTTTCATGTGGAAATAGAAAACAATCTTATGTTAATATTTTATGTATGTATGTATGTATGTATGTATGTATTTAATGTATTTTATTTTATTATTTTACCACTTAAACTACCATTCAAAATTTTGGGGTTGGTACAATTTTTCGCTCTTCTGATCACAAAGGCTGCATTTATTAAACAAACAAACAAACAAACAAACACAGAAATAAATAAATAAACAAAAAATAAAGTAACTGAATTTTCAGCATCATTACTCCAGTCACATGATCCTTCAGAAATCATTCTAATATGCTGATTTGCTGCTTAATAATGGTTATTCTTAATATTGAAAACATCTTTGCTTTTTTAAACGTCTGCACTGTCACATTTTATCAATTTAATGTGTCAATGCATTTCTTTAAAACTTCTAAATAAATGTCTAAATATGTTCAATACATCACTGTAAATTTGGTGTAATAAAAGAACAGAAGTACGACTTCATGCTTGTGATATGATTTACTCAAGGTCTGAGGAATAAAACACTGCTGTCTGCCCTCAGCTCGAGGACCCCAAACACAATCACCTGCTAATAAAGAAAGACCTGCAGCGGTAAACACAAATCCACCTCCATCTCAAACAGAGGACAAACTAGTTTAGTTGTGCGTTAGGAAACATACTTGAAACAAAGGATCAAAGCTATTGAACTCAGGGAGAAAACAGAGACGAGGAACTAGAAATGGAGATGAAAGGTGAAGAATAAGAAAGGCCATTTCTTGAGAGGTTAACATCAATGAATAGAGAGAGATTACTGAACAAACGCCTCCGTTACCTCTGTTACATCTCAACAAACAGGTTTTCTTGTTTATTCAGTAAATAAATTCTGTTTGGGAAAACAAAATTAGCATGTGCGATGAAATGAGGGAGAAATTGCTCCTGAAGTCCCCCTTTAGCAGGTTTTCTTTCAAGGCCTGTAGGATTATTGAGCGTCTGGAATTAAAAGAGTGGTTTTGCTTGATTGCATTGCATGCTGGGAGCACACACTTCACAGAGCTTTATGAAGTGCAGGGCACTCGAGAGGCGTTCTCCTAACTACAGTATAGAGCAATCACAGAACACGTCAAACGGATGATGAACAGCACAGAAAAAATAAAAAAATAAAAACTCAGCGAGCCTCTGCAGGACTTCACAAAACCATTCACATCACATCCTCTTCCTGCTGCAGAAGAACAATGAACACAGATTCATTCAAATGACTTACTGTACATATATATATATATATATATATATATATATATATATATATATATATATATATATATATATATATATATATATATCTGCAAATAAATCGTAGTGAAGAGAGTATGTATATATAGTAAGTAAGTAATTTGATGACATAAGTTTAGGATTCTGCCAGAATTTGTATAGCTGAATCTAAAGTAATACAGTACAACAAAAGGAATAGAAAACTTATTTAAACTACTGCCCTCCCAGAACCTCCCCCCATCCCACGCCTATCCCCTCGTACCTGAGGACCCAGATAAATACAAAAGTAAAAAAATATAAGATCAAATAAATATATATAAAAATATACAAACAGAATTGGTAAGAATATTAACAACAGAATGACATCTTTAGACTAAATAACCAAAATCTTTGAGATTATGGAAGTCCAGTTCTTCCACATAGATAGAGTAGCAGACTTTGTGTGGTTAGTCCGTGCAGAAGACAGTTCAAGGTATAGTATTTCCAATAAGGAATGAATTCAGTGCTTAGCAGAAAGGTCATGTGGGGGTTTCCAGCGTTGAACTAGTAATTTCTTTGCCGCAGTCAAAGCTGCTAGCCAAAATTTCTGTTCTCTCTCACTTACAGAAAATTGAGAATTATCATTCAACAATAAAATAACAGGATCTTTGGGAAAACGAATCTTGATAACCTTGTATATAACATCAAGCACAATGTCCCAAAATGTTTGCACACCTGGACAGTCCCATAACATATGTCTTAAAGTGTCAAGGCAACCTGGTCCGCAAAATATGCAATGTAGATGGGGTGAAATACCCATAGCATTATGTATACGTGTAGTTAAATATGCTCTGTGAATAATTTAAAAGTGAATAAATTTGTGATTAAAGTTTGAGGACGCATGGAATGTATTAACCCACACTGTGTCCCAATCAATGCTTCTATTATAGGGAGTCAAATCTGATAACCACACCCTAGCTTTAGGGAAATGATCAGAATTAACGTTTGAGAAGCAAAAGTAAAAATAAGAGACAATTCCTATGTTTGGCGCACTTTGAATCCATTGCATTACTGGGTGAATTTGATTGAGAATTGAGATTTTTGCCCAAAGGAACCTTTAAATATTTTAATGCAGAACAAAGTTGAAAATATAGAAATAAAGTGTTACGGGAAATGTTAAATCTTTCAATTAAGTCTTTAAAATTTAAAATTGATTTCTCTCCATGTATATCTTTTAACGTTAGAATACCCTTTGTAGCCCAAGTTGGCTGTACAAATGGTTGTCCACCAGAAAGCAGATTCCGATTGTGCCATATGGGAGTATGGATATGCCATATAGTTTTAGAAGGAAAAATGGATTCAATCTTTTTAAATATTTGGAGAGTGTAGGAAAGTATAGGTCCATAATGTAATGAACACTTCCTATATGTAAGACCAGAAAATAAAAAAAAAAAATCTTGCAATCGAATTGCTCTATTACTTTCCATGAGGACTGTGAACAAGGATCAAACCATTTTTTAACCAAGAGCAGAATATAGGACCAATGATACAATTAAAAATTTGGGCAACCCCATCCGCCTTTCATTTTAATTCGTTGAAATGTAGACCACTTAACGCTGTGCCGGTTTCCATTCCCAATCTATTTTATTAGTAAAGAATTTAGTTTTTTTTTTTTTTTTTATAATTTATAGGTGGGGGGAGAGGAAGCATGGAACTAATAAAATTGATGCGAGGCAGAATATTCATTTTTATTACTGACATTCGGGCTGAAGGAGATGAGGGCAGACACAGCCATCGTTGAATATCAGACTCAATTTTCCCATAGATTGACATATAGTTTATTTTTGAGATTAGGGGTAAAGTAGGTCTGAGTTCGATCCCTAAATATTTAACTTTTGTTGATAATAAGATATTGTTTGGAATAGAAAAATTTAGACCATCAGAATAAAGAGACATCAAAATAGTTTTTGAATTATTAATTTTAAATCCTGATAGTATGCCAAATTCATCTGTAATTTTGAGGGCGTTAGGAAGGGAGCGCTGCAAGTCAGATAGAAATAATAAAGTGTCATCTCCATATAAGGTATTAGAGTGGCTTGAGACTACACTGTCTAACATACTGTGCCAGGGGTTCTATTGATAAGATGAACAAAAGTGGGGAAAGTGGACAACCCTGCCTTGTACCTGTATGAATATTAAACCTATCTGAGATGAGTCCACCAGTAGATACCCTGGCCATGGGATTAGTGTATAGAGTTTGTATCATTCTAATGAACCGGTCACCAAAATTGAACTTCTTTAAAGTATACCACAGATAGCCCCATTCAAGCTGATCAAAGGCTTTTTCGCCATTAATAAATAGAAGGCCACTAGGCGCTTTCAATTTCCCTGATTCTGCGATGACGTGTAACACTCGGCGGACGTTGTCAGAAGCCAGGCGTCCAGGGATGAAACCTGATTGATCTGGATCAATTAGTTTATGTATTACTACTTGTAGACGTCTGGCAATAACTTTAGCATACATTTTGACATCCTCATTAATCAAGGATATGGGCCTATAATTAGAACAGTCTGAGTGATCTTTGCCGGGTTTAGGTAGAACAGAGATTAAAGCTGTATCGAGGTCTCGGTGAAAATGGCCTTTGGATATGGCCTCATTTATAGTGCGTATACATGAAGCCTCTTTTTAAAGACCATCTTCTGCTTAGTGACTTAGCCATGTAAGGTATCAGTTAGGTTACCACTTTGTACAGTGTAGCGCATGAATGAATGAATGAATTAATTAATGAATGAATGAGTGAATGAACGAATGAATAAACACTATAGTATAGTATATGAAAAGTACTAGATACTATGAATGAATACTAACATACTATAAATCATATATGTATGTATGCACAGTGCCTTGCAAAAGTATTCATACCTTTTGAAATTTTTCACATTTTTATGGATTTTTTTTTTTTTTTTTTTTTAGATATTTGTAAAAACAACAACAACAGCAACAAAAAACATTGATCATTTTCTTCCAATTCACAATTATGTGCCACTTTACGTTGGTCTATCACATAAAATCACAATCAAATATGTTTTTGTTTGTGGTTATAATGTGACAAAATGTGGAAAAGTACATGCAAGGCACTGTATGTATGTATATGTTCAATTTAATTTAATTTTAGGACATTCAAATTTACATTTTTAATTAAAAAAAAGAAAAAGAAAAAAAAATACTATAAATGTCTTGGTAAGGTTTATCCAGATATGTCCATTACAAATGACATACACACTTTGCATACATTTATGAGTATTTTATCTTACAGAACAAACTTTACTTCTTTTACCTGTTATGTTTTCATTTGTGTGAACATTTTCTTTCACAAAATCCAATTTGCTGTAAAATAACTTTCCATCAACAACTCAAAAACACATGTATTTATAGATTTCAATTTCATTTACAAATAGAAAACAATAAACTGTTCAAAGCTAATCTTACACATAGTGAAGCTCTCTCTCTCTCTCTCTCTCTCTCTCTCTCTCTCTACCTGGAGACATTTAATTCTAGTCTCTTCCAAATGGAGGAGAGATTGAGAGACTTTAATTGTTTAATTGTGGGTGGAATGAAAAGAATACAGATGGACGGAGATCTATTAACAGTGAGAAAGACTTTTGATTGGAGAGGGAAACATCATAGAGGTTTAGATCTGGATTTGGGTTCCCTGGAGGGAAAAGCACATTGGCTTGCAGTTTTATTATTTTCCCTCCTGCTGTCATCTCACATCCTCACTTTTTCTGTGGTTGTTCTGACCAAAATGCTCCTCCTGGACTACTGTTTAGTACAGGGCTGACATAGCTCGATTCGGTGTAATAAAATAAAGGCAGTTATTAACAATGCTCTTTGCTCTTCAAAAGGCAAAATGAGAGAGCTGCCAGTGGAAACAGACAGACAGACAGATTGAATAAAATTTCCCTAGGATCAAACAGTCAAAACACACATCAGAAAAGCCTGTGGGAACATCTCAGACCAAAGACCTCACAGAGGCACTTTTAATGAAATCTGTAGACATGTTTCAAAGCACTGCAGACTTAATTTCTTTGACAAAAATGGCTTTAAGAAAAAAAAAAAAAGTATTATTATTATTTTTTTAAATACAAAGTTCTGTCAGACTCTTCTTTATACTGTGTGATGGATGGATGGATGGATAGATAGACTACCCATTTTTCCATTTTTATACAGTCCATGTCACTTCAAAACAGCTTTATAGAAAATCATGCCTCACTGCAACTATTGCAAGTATTAAAAAAAAAAAATTTTTATTTAATGGCCATCTACATTTTGTTGCTTTGCAGCCTGAAATGAAGAAAGACACAGTTTTTTTGTTTTATCCAGCTGCATTTACATTATATTATGTATAACATCCAAGTGAAAGATAAACATCAACATATCAGAAAATAAATAAATAAATAAATAAAAACAAAAATCAACTATGGGTGGCAAAACACTGTGAAAGGCTCTCCAGGATAAAGTCAGGGGATGGACACATTTCAAAGGCTTTATCAATGCCTAGAAGTACAGTGAAGTCTATTAGTACAAAGTGTAAGGTATTTGGTACAACACAGGCGCTCCCTGGATCAGGACATCACTCCAAACTGGATGAAAGAGCCGGGGGAAACTGGTCAGAGAGAAGACAAAGAGCCCTACAACAACTCTGAAGGAGCTGCAGGAATGTATGACAAAGAGTGGTCCTTGTGTGCATGTGACAACAATATCCCAAATTCTCCACAAATGTGGCTTGTATGGAAGGGTTGCAAGAAAAAAGCCACTCCTCAAGAAAGGCCACATGCAGTCAGACTGAGCTTTGCCAAAACACACCTTGAAGATTCTAAGGCAGATGAGACTAAAAATGAATTATTTGCCCTCAACACCAAATGGTATGTCTAGCAGAAATCCAATGCAGCTCACATCCAAATAACAGCATTCCTACGCTAAAGCATGGAGGCGGTGATATCCTGTTCCGGTGTGTTTCTCTGCAGCTGGGACTGGAGCTCTTGTCAGGATAGAAGGAGAAATGGATGCTTCAAAATACCGTAAAATTATTGAAGAAAATCTGCTGCCCTCTGCCAGAAAGTTATCGATGGGAAGAACACAGCAGAAGTGAGCACAAAGTGGTTGAAGGAGAAAAAGGTGAATGTCCTTACATTGCCTAATCAGAGCCTAGACTTAAACCACACTGAAAATCTGTGGAATCACTTGAAGACAGCAGTCCAAATTGAACTGAACTTGAGCAGTTCTGCAAAGAGGAGTGGGCAAATATTGCAAAGTCTAGATATGCCATGTTAGTAGAGACAAATCCCAACAGACTAAAGGCTGAAATTAAATCAAAAGGTGGTTCAACAAAATAGGGGTGATCCTTTTTCCAACTCAGTGATTGTCTTTTTCTTTTTTTGTTTCTTTTTTTTGTGATTGTTATTTTGTATTTTTCTGACATGTTGGTGTTTTATCACTTGGAAGTTATAAGTTGCACTGAGTAAATAGAGCTGGATAAAACAAAAACGGTATCCATCTTCATTTCAGGCTGCAAAGAAGCAAAATGTGATTATTTTAAAGGGGGTTGATTATTTTCTATACCCACTGTATAGGGCTCAGAATAACAAGCAACAAACTTCATTCAATAAAACAAATCATCAATTGTCTGGAGAGTCAATAAACAGCTTTTTCTGTCATGAGACCTGCAGAGTTGCCGTGTTATTTGCTATTGGCCATTTTCAAGAGTCATATTAGGAAACAGCAGGACAGATGGCCAGCGTTCACCACAGGATAGGAGGCTAAGATATATAAACTGTGTTTGAGATTACACCTATACTGGAAAAAAAAAAACTGCTTATTAAACTGCTGGAATTGTGTGAGACCAAAATAATTTGCTTTCATGTACTGTTAAGCGACCGACCATAGTTTGACATAAGGTTCATATTATTAACAATCCTTAATGCATCACTACTTAAGGCATCATGATCAATGATCAACAAATAATTATATATGCTTAATGAATTTTTACTGTTTTTTTATGAATATATTATTGTTTTATTGCTAATTCATGTTCGTTCATATTAATTTATACAACCTGAACTGTTAAACATGTATTTGTATATGTAGAAATTTGCATTATCCAAATTTAATAAACGTTGTAAAATACATTATCAATTCATGTTAGCAATAGCATTATACAGTGAAATACATAGAGAGGTTTGTTGTAAAGTGTTACACGTCCAATTAAGCAAACTTCAGGCAGGAATCAGTCGAGTGGTAAATAAATAAATAGAGTCAAACGCTGTAAAACATGGCCATGTTAAAAAAAAAAAAAATACATCATAGTTTTGTTGGTAGAAGATGTGTAAACTAACTAACTAACTAAATAAGACAAAACACTTAGGTCAGGGCCCCTTTAAATTATGCTTGACGAGACAATACAGTCTGAGCCTTTCCTCTAGAGGAGCCTCTAAAATTAGATTAAAACAGAATTTGGATAGACAGACAAGAGGCTGTTGTGTTTGAACAGATGTCAATAGAGGAGATGCTTTAGTAGACTGTATAAACTGCTTTTGTGTGGAAACAGCTTTTTACATAATAAATCTGCCTGTCTGCTAATCCTCAACAATTTTGCATGAAATATTTCATTTTGAATGCACTATTATATCTCTAATAACAGAAGTCATGGCTAATTTTACATATGACTCATTTCTAGTGGGATCCGCACTTGCTAACTGACAGCCATAAAACTCTAATAGCAATTCAATGAGTCCAAGGCCATTATATGATTTTTATTTATTTTTTTTTTTTTTGGAGGGAAAGTTTCAATGACTCCTCAGATAATAAAACATAGATCTGCGTAATAAAATAACCACAATTCAAGGTTTATGTTTCTTTTCTGACAGTTGACTGTGAGAATACGAGGTGCTGAGAGACACAATGGAGTCTGTGTTTATGTTCCACTGAATGCTTGAGTCCTGTCGTTTTCCCAGCATTCAACAGCCGATCGAATCCAGACATTGGCAGTGGGAGCGGCTGATTTTTGGCAAGTGGTGACCCAGCGGTGCAGCTGAAAATCAAAACACACCACTGGCTTCTGTTGGAGACGGAAAGCCTCAGTCAGGAGTCATTTTGGATGAAATTACCTCCTCTGTTTGTCTCTTAACTCCTAGGGAGTTTATACTTCATTTGAATCTACATGAAGAGCAAATTAATGCATTTAACTGCATAATTTGCTCTGTGTGGGTACTATACAACATTGTATCAATACTTTGAATACTGCATTTTGAAGGCATCAGTTGTAAAGCCTTTTAGTACATTACAAGTCAGTGGGTACTGATTGCTCAGTAAAACATGGTGGTCATGCTTACATGATATATTATAACAGCTGTATAAAAGCAAGGCATTACATCTTATATACACTACATAGGCATGCGCATATATTTAAATGACACTCAGTTGGTCCTCATTTTAAACAAAATGCTAAATTTAAGAGATAATCATCATGTTTGAGGATCCTTCATAACTTTTTTACCTCCTATTCTCTGTGCTTTCTTCTTCTTTCAAATTAGTCAACCCTAATCTGCTCAACAACATGTTTAGTCCATAGGTCCTTAACTGCCATACAGCATATTTAGTCCACAGGTGATCTCCACCCAAATGCACATGCAGATGTGGCCAGACTGCAGCCAGTCAAATGCCTGCAGGCCTGTCAATTCCCTTCAGATCTTCTGTCATCTCCAGTCCTCTCTCTCTCAGGATCAAAGTGAATTGCTATCACACCTGCTCGGCTCATTTAGTCCTGGAATGAGTCTATGTGGTCAGAAATTGGAGCATTCTCAAAGTGAAAAAAAAATAAAATAAATGAATAAATAAATAATATAATATAATAATATAAATAATATAATATATAAATAAATTATAAATAAATTATATATAAGCTGAGTTGCTCAGATTCAGCACCATGGACAGTGCACCTCTACAGCTTCAAAGTAAAAAGCAATACAGGATCCCCAGTGTGGATAAACAACTTGTGGGCAAAACAACTCCTGAAAGGACTACTCTAAGAAAACCACTGCCAAGCTACTCCACATCACCAATATGTCCTTTGAAACTGAAAGTATTGATGTAGCAGTGCCACTGCACAAGTCTGGTAGGGATCATGAATATATCCTGGTGTTCCCATCATACATGAGCCAATATCTAAATACCTAAACGTCTATCTGGGAAAAGAGGAGGGGAAAATTTTTAATCACATCCCCATCCCTGTTCCAGAAGGCACACCAACAGCACACATTTTCAAACTCTTCTTAAACAAATACACCTGAACTCATCAGCTCATTAAGTAAAGACTGAAATGGATGGGCTAGATAAGGGAGACATCCAAAATGTGCACAAAGCTTTTACAGGATGGATACCCCTCATAATTGAGCCAAGTAGGACATGCTCCTGGATCAGCATCCTTATTGGACTTGGAAAAAAGCATTCCTATCAGCCAATCTTAGAGATAGGGCTAGAAATTATATATGGGATTTAATGATATCCTAATTTTTATAAGTAGTTAAAAGTTATTGTAAAAGATTACGTGCTTAGGTTTGACAACAATGTTGTTCCAAGACAAACAAAATGATCCAAGAAAAGTTCTATATTGCAGAATCACACTCATCGTATCGTACGATATTGATGGGAAACTGATTTAAATGCAGTCGGAAATATTCCTGGATCAGCATGCTTTGTTGGTCCTGGAAATAGCCTACCTTATCAATCATTTAAAGACTAAACACTGATCTTAACCTTAGAAATCAAGGGTGGACAACCCTCGAGTTCCTCTGACCTGCAGAGTTTAGCCCAAATCAAATACACCTGAACAATCTAACCAGAGTCTTCAGGATTACTTGGAAATTGCAGACAGTGTGCTTGATTAGGTTTGGAGCTAAACTCTGCAGGGCAGTGGACCTTGAGGGCTAGAGTTGCTAACCACTGATACAATCTGACTGGAATGTTGTTGACCAGGTTGTCTAATCCTGCTCCTTAAGGGACAAGGTCCAGCAAATTCTAGCTACAATCCTAATTAAAACACCTGAACCAGTTAATCAAGGTCTTAAAGGGGTCATATGATGCTGCTAAAAAGAACATTATTTTGTGTATTTGGTGTAATGAAATGTATTTATGCAGTTTAAGGTTCAAAAAACATATTATTTTCCACATACTGTACTTTATTGTTTCTCCTCTATGCCCTGCCTTCTGAAACGCATCAATTTTTACAAGGCTTATTGGTCTGAAAAGCAAGGTGTGCTCTGATTGGCCAGCTATCCAGTGCATTGTGATTGGCCGAATACCTCAAGCATGTGACAGAAATGTTACGCCCCTTAACAAATTGCGATGCCCTGTCCGGCCGGAGCGACGAGACATAAACATAAAACCCATTATAAACGTGATATAAACATGATTTCTAGTCGTGTCCTCTTTTGGAAGGCGAAACAAAGTAGTTTCGCTTTCTCAACGAAACAGCATCACATACAAAAGTTCTACGATTCTACGAAGGAGTGTCCGTTGGGCTTGTGGCAACCACATGTGATGACCCCGGGCTAGACTGAAAGCCACGGTGAAAGCCGATCCGGTGAGCCACAGTGCAAAGTTGATGTATTTCCTCAGCGATCAGCACGGAACAGCTTCAGGCATGACGACGCGGATATCGTCCTCTTTTAGAAGGCCAAACAAAGTAGTTTCGCTTTCACAGTGAAACACACAGCGTCTATACGACATGGGGCGGGGGCAACAACAATACTACAATGAGAATAAAAGGTACGCCTTCTTTCTTTGCGTGAACATCTGGGCGGCGTTATGCAAATCTTCCCACATAGTGATGTAGAGATGTGGGGGCGTGTTAGAACAAGCCGTTTTAGGGGTGTGTGGACGAGTCTTTACTTTTATACAGAATATCTCTTTGGATTTGAGACTTTAGTCTTTGCAACTTTACAGATCTTCTTTATTCACCAAGAGCTTGTAACACTCCAAAGAGAAAGGAAAAATTGAAATTGCATCATATGACCCCTTTAAGGATAATTAAAATTTGATATCAATTTGATATTGATATCAAATTTAACCACAGACTCCCTCTCCAGTCCCTCTCCATGAGAAGATCCACCACGAACATTTTAATCTTTGAAAAATGACATTTTTGGTGATGGCTAGATTGCGAATTGGCATTTTTTGACTCATTTTGTTTAACACAGACTAATGTTAGGCTAAAGGCTAACATTAAGGTTGAAGAAACCCTCCAATTTTGGAAAGAGAGAAGCATCTGCAGGTTTTTATTAAGTTGATATAAAGATTTGTGGTTGTATACACATACATAATAAGCATAGCAATGTCTCTGAGCAGTATACACAAAATATGATTTGACAGAAGCCAATTTCTTCTGCTTCTTTTTGTGGTGGCTCTCTATACTCACTGGATTCTGCTAATTGCTGGGAATATATTGCCATTGCTAAATTTATCTCCTCACTTAAGAGAGTGCAATCTTCAGAATAGATTGAGAAAATAACTTGCAATAAAAACAACCACCCCAGGCGAGGTCAGTAAATTCATAAGTGGACTACAAATATGTCTGACACCTTTTATGCTCTAGAATCATGTGCCCACTGCTGAGTTATTTGTGATGGGACCCATAGAGCAGGTGTGATGTTTACGGCTGGGCCAGCCTCCACCGAGAGCTGCTCCACTCATCTGGTTTATGTGCATCTTCAAACTTTGATAAACGGCTCATTTAGGGGAACAGACATATTAATGGACAGGGCTGTTCTTTTCTTATTTTCTACAAATGAATGAAACATCAAATGCACTCAGGAAAATGCACTGACAAATATATGACTGACACTCAACAGTAATTGACTGTCTGCTCACTCAAACAGCCATG
Organism: Cyprinus carpio; assembly: GCF_018340385.1. Taxonomy (NCBI): domain Eukaryota; kingdom Metazoa; phylum Chordata; class Actinopteri; order Cypriniformes; family Cyprinidae; genus Cyprinus; species Cyprinus carpio. The sequence continues at coordinate 38,627,965 of NC_056576.1, forward strand.
CTGCATTTGAATAATAATTGTAAGTCTGAATGCTTAGAAAAGAAACAGCCCACCTCTCCTCTAAAAGCTGCAATATTTGATATGCCACTCAACACAAACAATGTATAGCACAAATTGTAATGCTTATGCTTTTTTCTTCAATTTTTAATTCTCAATACTTACCCTACAGTTATATAGACACTTAAACATACCTAATAAATGTATTGAGGAGAAACAGACTAGTATTAATCTTTTTTTTTTTTTTTTTTCTTCAAATTTATTTGCTGGTTTATTTAGATAGCTTTGTAACTGGTAAGTGTTCTATGTATTCCAGCTGGTGCCACTGATGCTTGTCCTGCTCCATGTGGACCACTAGGGCAAGAATGACACTCTAATTATAAACCTGCTGTGGCATGTTGAGTCATTGTTCTTGCCTATTTATGCAAACATATGCAATCTGTACATCTGTACGGGGTGTATGTGTGTGTGTGTGTGTGTATGTGCCACAGTCTTCACAAACACACATGCAAACAAGCATGTATACTTACATGTATGCATATAATGTCAGTCCTTTCTATGCATTTATTGAAAAAAAGAAAGAAAAATCGATACTAAAAAAGTAATTATACACACACACACACATACACATATGTGTATGCATGATGAATAAGAAGGGCTTTGATACTAGAAATTATTTTGACCATTCAATTAATAAAATTCATAATTAATTTATAGTAATTAATTTCAAGTGTAAAAGGTTATTATTATTTTTTTTTACTATATATTGTCACAGCCACACCATCTACACTCCCTGAATCAGACACGTACGCCACGCCCACTCGTTCCCAATCACCAGCATTCTGAACACCTGTGCATCATCACCAGTGCCACACATAAAGCCCTCAGTCACCATCACTCATCGTCTGGTCTTGCACCGATCTCCTTACTTACCTGAAACGCCCTTCGTCAAACCTACCTGACCTGTTGTACCTGCTTCGATCCTCCTCTGCCTACCTGTTCCCATCGTCTTCGTCAGAATCACCACCTGTATCACCATCACCTCAAGGAAAGTTGTGTTACCATTGTCTGTCTACGTGTCAAGATTCACCTGTGTCTGAAACCTCTGAATATAATTAAACCCTATTGCACTGAATCCTCTGTGTCCTCGTCTGTATATATATATTTTTTTTTTTTTTTTTTTTTTTTTTTTTTTAGTATGTCTGAGGTTTTGAAGCGACAGACATCTCACTCACCTCCTTCAGGGCTAAATAAAAAAAAAAAAAAAAGATAAAAAAAACTCACACATAAGCATAAACTGTTGTAAATCAGCTGATAATACAGAAGCTGTCCGGCAATCTGAGATGTAATCACAGTGTATTGTTTTAAAAAAAAAAAAAGGATTGAAATGTGCCAGAGAGCCTGCCTTTCTCTTCACACATCATCATCACCACCTCTCACAGTCTCTAAAACTCATATGCAACTCAAACTTTCATGTATACGCTTCAAACAACAATTAACACAGAAGTAAAGCGAGCAGAGAACTATTTTGTGTAAGGGGGCCTGACACATCTGAAAAAAATCGAAATCGAATCTCTGATCTGAAGCTAGTTTCCAGGGTCAAGAGTGCACAGATGAATAATAATCTTTGTTTTATCATTGTGTTTGCTAAGCCGAGTATCACCATTACTCATACTAGCCTTGCATATTAAACTCAGGTGTGCAATTCATGAGTATGTTGTATAAAGGAGTTACACCTCAAAAAATACTGCAAGGGTGATTGATTGATTGATTGATTGATTGATTGATTGATTAATTGATTGATTGATTCATTTGTCTGTTAGTAGGCCAACCCAGCTTTTAGAAAACATAGGCTCACTGGAAAAACATGCCTCTATCTACATTTTTTCAACCTTGAAAAAATGAATTGCAGTTTCCATTGCAGTAGCATTAAAGCACCAACAACATTTGTTCCTTTTCACACAAATAATGCATGATTTGCAAACTAACACAGGTGAAATTTGCATAACATTACCAGATGCATACAGTATGTATGGCTTTTCTGATGTAGTAAACTTGCTCTGTAGCAGAACCAGTACAGCATTGCAACTGTGATGTGAAGCACTCAGGTACAAGTACTGTCAAACATAAGCCATGATAAAAGAGCTCAAAACTTGTAGAAGTGAGATAAAATGGCATTGTAGCTTTGCTTTTGTTTATCAATTTGTAGAAATGTCGCCAAATGTTCCTTATCAAAAGCTACACTCAATGCTGCGTTTCATTGACGCTGATGAGAACATTCAGTAACACTTTAGAAGAGCGAACACTTATTCAATATTAACTATTTTTCCTCAAGTAATTCCTAATTTGCTGCTTATTAATAGTTAGTAAGGTTGTTGTTAAGTTTAGGTATTGGGTATGATTAGGGATGTAGAATAAGGTCACGTACAATAATGCATTAATATGTGCTTAATTACTACTAATAAATGACTAATATTCTACTAATATGCATGCTAATACTAGTCAAGAGACCCTAAAATAAAGTGTTACCAAACATTCTTTATTCTACTGGTTGTGAAACGTGTGGCAAACATGAGAAATATTTGGCTTATACAACCTAGGTCAGTGACATCATTGGAATGCGTGTTTGTGAGAGGTTATAAATAGAAGTGAAATGGATGCACCTTCAGGTTTCTTCATCTTCAGAGACTGCTTTGTGTGTGTGTGTGTGTGTGTGTGTGTGTGTGTGTGTGTGTGTGTGTGTGTGTGTGTGTGTGCGCGCGCGCGCAATGCAGAGCTGTTGTAGTAACTGATTACATGTAATCTAGATTACGTAATCAGATTCCAAAAAAAAAGTACTTGTGACATTTTACATGTTATAATATTCATAATCAGACCACAGTTACTTTTTTATTGATTACATGATTACATATTATTCATATAATAACAATAAATTCTTCATAATTTATTGATTCTCACTATTTATTATTTTTCATCTTTTAAATGTTCCTTTCTAAAGTAGCCTAAAGTAGTAGAGATATTTGGCAGTAGCTTCCATGCTACCAGTCCCTCAAATACTCTGAACAATACATATGTGGGCCATCCTCAGAGATGGGCTATGCACAAGAGACTCCATCGTCATTCTTGCAAGCTGTTTCAAACTTTACTTTCACTTTACATTTTATATATATGGAAGCATATTATATTATATATATATATATTTATATGTTATATAGAATGGAAGCTACTGCCAAATATCTCTACTTGGGGTGAAAGGACTGTAGAGAAAGGCTACAAGATGCAGATTGTGTATCACTCTCCATGTTTCAACAGCTTAGTGTACACTACTGTGAAACCGGAACATGCTCATTTGTAGACACAGGTATTGCAAACTCTGCTGAACAAAGGGGCCATAGAATATGTTCCTCTCTTCCTATGTCGATCTTCGTGGGTTGAACCATTACCTCAGAAAATACAAGTTCAAAATAACAATGAAAATGGTTGATTCTCAGATCCAATCCGGGTACTGGTTTGTGACAATTGCACTCAAGGATGCATGCTTCATATAGAAAATTTGCCACAACATATGCAGTTCCTGAGGTCCAACTCCAGGAGATCTGCATTTTAAATTACTGACAACTGGCTGATTTTGGCCTAGTCTCAAGAGATTGTGCTTCGGCATCGAGATGTCGTCCTCGCTCATTTCAACTCTCTGAGGTTGAGGCTCACTGCCAAGAAAAGAGTTCTCTCTCCTGCCCAGAGGACTACGTGTTTAGGGGTTGTATGGGACTCAATCACAATGAGGGCACAGCTGTCTCCTGCACATGTCAAATCCATTCTAAACACCCTAAATAATATCAAGCTAGGCCAGAAATTTACTGTACATTACTTTCAAAATGTTCTAGGTCTCATGGTGGCTGCATCCATGGTGATGCCTTTGGGCCTCCTGCACATGAAACCGTTTCAGTTGTGACTCAGAGCCAGGGGATTTCATCCCAGGGCCAATCCCCAAAGGCAGAAAAGAGTTACGTGCCAAGGGCTTTAAACCCTTCTATGTAGTGCCACTCTAGGCATGTGTTGTCATCTCAAGATGAAAATGATAGATGCTTCCCTCACAGGCTAGGGTGTGGTCTTAGATGGCCATCCAGCCCAAAGGATCACAGGAGACAGCACAATGTCCCCTCTACTTCTCTCTGACTCCTCCAGCTCCCCTAGCACAATATGTGGCTCAGACTGAATCTTTAGACATTTTCCCCGATAGCTCTGCTCCTGGGAGTCCTGGCCATGGTCCGGTCTTGCCTCTTACTGATAGCACCTCGTTGACTGACCAGAGTGCGGTTCTCAGACCTATCCTTCCTCGAAGACTCGCCATGGGTGGGAGACCAACTAAGAGCTGCTGGGCTTCTAGCCGATGTAGTGCAGAATATTCTAAGTGCTAGGGCTCCCTGCACTAGAAAGAGTTATGCCCTCAGATGGCACATTTACGAAAGTTGTTGTATGACACACTATGTAGATCCAGTTCACTGCCAAATTGTTTCAGTGCTGGAGTTCATGAAAAAAAAAATGCCCTCAGGTACATGTCCTGATACTTTTAGCATCTATGTGCTGTCAAGCTCCTGACTCTGAAGATGTTTTTTTGTCATGGATATTACTTCTCTAAAGAAAATCAGGGATTTGCATGCTCTGTCAGTCTCGCCATCCTGCTTAGAATTTGCCCCTGAGCTGGTCAAAGCTATTTTGCACCCTTACCCTAATTATCTTCCTAAAGTTCCATTCTCCACCATGTATCCGGTCATTCTTGAAGCCTTCTGCCCTCTGCTGTTCGCAACAATGGAGCAACAATGACTTTACTTACTGTGTCCAGGACCAGTCCCTTCATAGGACAAATCTGTAGTGTGTGAGCATATGGTTGGGACCTCTTTTGAACCACTAGAGTCATCGTCTGTCAAGCTTCTGACTCTGAAGAGTTTTTTTTTTTTTTTTCATGGATATTACTTCTCTAAAGAGAACTGGGGATTTGCATTCTCAACAGTCGTGCATGAATGTGTTGTTTGTGAGGAAGCTGAATCTATTGAGTCGTTTTATTTATGTATTTTGGCATTTGAGGTGGTTTTTTTGATGGATATTATTTTTATTGGGGGAATTGGGGATTTGCAGGCTCTGTCAGTTTTGCCATCCTGCTTAGACTTTGCCCCTGAGCTCGTCAAAGCTATTTGCACCCCAACCCTAATTATCTTCCTAAAGTTCCATTCTCAACCATGTATCCGGTCATTCTTGAAGCCTTCTGCCCTCCCCCGTTCGCAACAATGGAGCAACAAAAACTTTACTTTCTGTGTCCAATCTGTGCTCTTCAGATTTGCTTCCACTGCACCAGCCAGTGGTGTTAGTTGGAGCAGCTTTTCATATGCTTTAAGGGCCTCATTCAGGGTGTGGCTACCACTAGGCAAACAATGTCCCATAGCATTACTATTGTCTTAGCTTACAAGGCTCTAGGTCAAGAATCACCTCTAAGAGTTAGGGCCCATTCAACCAGGGGGTTGCATCCTCTGAGGCTCTAGCAACAGGTGTCCCCTTACAGCAAGTGTGTGATGCAGCAGGCTGGTCCTCACTACACACGTTTATCAGAATCCATAGTTCAGTGGCCATGCTACTTCGTGTTCACATGTCCTTGAGTCAACATCCCAATGTCATGTCTGAGACCTCTTCAGACACAACCTTTCAAACACGACCTTGAGGGGTTCAGACACTTTCCAGCACAGCAGCACTGGTATTCTTATTCTTATCAGCATTAATGAAATGCAGCATCAACTGTAGCTTTTGATACGGAATGTACTGGGTTACTTGACTGTAACCCTGCTTCCTGAAAAAGTGGGAACGTGATGCTGCACCTCATTGCCTCACTGTGGGCATGTCTAGGCGTGTCTTCAAGCAAAGGTATAACCTGAAGGTGTGTCTGTTTTATGTCTATTTATAACCTCTCACAGGTACACATTCCAGTAACGTCACTTATTTTAAGGTGGGGTATGTATTTTGTTTTTCAAAAACGCTTTAGAAAACCAAGTCGGGCCAAGTACCAAAACAAACTTGAAGCCAATCAGCAGTAAGAGGCGTGTCTACTCAGGAGGAGAAAGCGCTCACTGAGTGCACAGGATGGACATTAGCCGAGCCAAGCGACGACAGAAAGATAGAGATGGCGGATAAAAAAACAAAAGAGGAAAACGTCTGCGGAACAAAAGAAGGCTTACAATAAGGGAAGAAGTAGGAGCCGTGTAAATATCAGATCAGCTTTCCAGCACTGGAGAGAACTCAAGGAGCGGGAAAGACGCTGAGGTTGCTTTGTTTCTACTCGATAGGTGAATAACATAGGTTTTGCTTTGTTTCACAGAACTAATATATGCTGGCTTTTGCTTGAATATGCTCGTGTGTCATGTTCACTTCTTTGTTTATCTACAATCATATTGTCGTTCCCTTCAGCTATGATAAAGACACATTCATTTGCTCACCCTATAAGCCTGGAGTGTCTAAACCTCTTCCACTGTCTGTTTCAAGTGTCAGTTCCCAAAGTGTGTCCAAAAAGCAAAATAATATGTTTTATACAGCAGATTCTGCCGTAATTGTTGCCTAGGTTGCGTACGTGTGGGACGGAACTATCAAAATAGGGGTGAGTCCCTTTTGGGGTAGGGGTATGTTTGTTTTGGTGATTTGAAATATCATCTTTGACTCCCAGAAATCACTTACCCCACCTTTAAGCCAAATTCTTGGCATGTTTGCCACACATGCCTCACAGCGGATCAAACAAAGAATCTTCTCATCAGCGTTAATGAAATGTAAAATCTCGTTCCTGCATTTTTTCAGGGAACAGGTTTACATTCAATTAACCAGAGACATTTTTCCTTATTTTAGAATATTACAAAAATACACAGAAGTTCATGATATTTTCACATTTTATTCATCAAGAAAATTTACACAAATTAACTTTCATGAATTTTGAAGCCTTAATGCAATCGGCAAAGGTAAAATAGCTGAAATTAGGCTATATATGAACTATACCACAGTTGGACAATGTCAATGCCAACACCACTAAACTTCTGACATCTTTTCTTCTTTATTTAAAATCTGCAAATTAGAAAGTTTGCGTTGTTTGCAGTTTGCAGAAGCATGAGCATAAACACAACAAGACAAGAAGATCTAGTTTCTGCTAGAAAGGAAACAGAACCACAAGCCATGCCTATAAAGCAGCAGCCTTTAAGATGAAATATCACTGCAGTCATGCGGTGTTCACACACAGCACAAGACACTTATTAAATGTATTCATAAACCGAGTGCTTTGTCAACAAAATGGATCTGTTCAATACATATTTGATTGTGGGCCTTTTTTTTCCACTGAATCAATTTACTGGCAGAAAAAAAAAATGTCTGTGTGATGTATTTTATTTCGCCTTTTACAGTGGCATTAAATTGCAGCAGCTTTCCATCTAAATAATATGAAGATATAGGATCTTTTCCAAACCCTGGTAAGCACCTGTGCTATATAGGCAACTGCCTATGTAAACTGTAAAATTTTAGGTTCACTTAAAAAACAAGTTTTAATAAAGAAAAGAAAAGAAAAGAAAAGAAAAGAAAAGAAAAGAAAAGAAAAGAAAAGAACAAATAAATAAACAAATAAGTTTACAGTGAGTACACTTCAAAGTGTATTTTCATACATTAAAAAATGTGGGTAGAAGTATATAGCACGTAAACTAACTGTACACTTTTAAGTTTACTTGAAGTACAATAATGAAAAAAAAGAAAAGTACTTCAAAAACTTTACTACTCAAACTTCAAAAAATACACCTTTAAACTTAAAAGTGGGCTAATTCTGTCCCAAGAATTACTGAAATAGCACGCTTAAAAATATAATACTAGTACATTACATTGATTTTATTGATATACTTAATTGAAAAGACAAAATTTTGTACACTACTAGACACTGTGCAGCAAATGTCTTTTAACAGTTTATATGACACCAGTTTCAACTAAAATGGTAAAACCTTTTATGCATTTTGGCTGTTTATTTACATGACCACTACATTTTGGAGGCCTGAAAATGCAAACATCTGAAAACAGGTTTCAAGGTGCAAGTTTTTGAAAACGATACCTTTATCACATCAGTGCAAACTACAAAAACACAAGTTTGTGAAAACGTCATGTGCATTATGTGTTTCGGAGAGTTTCTTTACAAAGTGACATCGCCAACTACTGGTCTGACATGCATAATACAGATTATTTTAGTAAATTTCATGGATCTGTGTGAACAGGGATTGTTTTGACTACATTGTTGTTGACCCTGCCATCATATTCTCTATAAAAGTTTCCTTAAAAATCGATCAATCTAAAATTCCATAAAATATTGAGGACACTCAAATAACATCTGAATCTCCATCAGCAACTGTCCTGGCTCCTTTCTTCAGCCTGTTGCAGAGGGTGTGAATAATTAGTGTCAGGAGTGTGAGTGCTGGTGTCAGACCTCTCGGCTTTGGACACAGATGGTGTTCTCCCCTGCAGCAGCACGGGTCACGTTAGCATAGCTAATCACTGTCAGAGAGACACTTCATATCCGTGCCTGCCAACATGCTTACCATACTGACACCAGCCGAGAATCCTCTCGCTGTCTTGTCTTGTTTTGGAAAATTATTCTGATTGAGTGGCGTTAAAGATCCACGGTGGTAATTAATTGACTCTGAGGGCACACAAATAGAAACCTCATGCTGAGCTTGATGAAGCTTATTAGGATGAGCAAACTGAACTTGTACAACAGTCTCCTAAAATTTAAAGAATAATGTCAGCAAATCTGAGGCAGTTTAAGATCTTCCCCTCTAATGTTGCATTCTAAAGTTGCACACCCTTATGAAAAAGAAGTGTGCTTAATTGTGCTGGATGTGCACAGATATTTATGTATCTGTTTTGTTGTTGTTGTTGTTGTTGTTGTTGTTGTTGTTGTTGTTGTTGTTTTAACGCTGTACTTTCACATGATATATTAATGAAATGAATGACCAAGTGTACTTAACACACTTAAGTACACTTTTAGAAAGTTACACCTAAGTACATTTTAAATCTTTATTTTTAATAATATTTTGTCATGCTTTGAAGAACACATTTTTTGACGTGTTGACTAACATACTAAAGCACATGTGAAGTACCAGTTATAATAACCATTTTAACTGTAGTGTGTTATTCAGTATTATACTATATTTAAAATTTATATATTTTAAAAGTACTAAATTGAAATATAAATGTGCAATTCCAAATATATTTTAATACATCCAAGTTTCAATAGAAATATGAGTAAAGTATAATTTAGTTTATCATAATTGTTTGTCAGTACATTCAACAGTAACTTTAACCATATTTCAATACAATAAAATTATGAAATTGCATATAAAGATGTACTGAAGACCTACTTAGAATAAGTATATATATATATATACGTATTTAAGTATACTTATTTTTTGACAAGTTCAAACTTATTGCAATATGTATTTAAGTATATTTATTTTTAGATATATAAAATGATTATTGTGTTGGTAACCAAGCATGTTTGAAAATGTAGAAGCGCTAATATATTTTCAGCATAAAAGCACCTAAAATTTTTATGACTTCAGAATAAAGTATATGCATATGAACTATTTTGATTGCACTTTTACTGAATGATGCTCCTTTATCAACGTTTTTTTTTTCCGCCTAGTCAAAATAGGCTTTCATTGTTTGAGAAAGAAACGTCTTTTAGAGCAAAACGAGGGTGAGAACATTGAAATATTCCACTAAAATGCTTGCACAAGCCCCAAGAACTTCTACAGCAGCCGAATGCGTGTCAGCCTGGCATCTCTGACCATAAAACTAGCATAAGCAGCTCCCCTCCCTCAACCTTTCCGAGTCTTAATCTACTTACTAGACCAACCCTGCATGTAAATCCATGCAAATGTGCAGCGGGAATTGTGTGGAAAGCAAAATCACAAGCCATGAGAGAAAATGAGAAACTCTCGACACAGAATGCAACGTCAGGCACAGTGGTATTAACGTATCATACTGACCCCCCTCTCATGTAATATTTGATTCATTTGGTGCCTTTTTATTTCTAGAAAGGCGTAATCTTCTGGTAGCGGCCCGATGAACTCTCACTTCCTCACGCTTTAATTGAGTTCCAGCTCTGAGCCAGAGTTTGTCCCATTAGCCTGTTTGTTATCCTCAATGGATGCAGGGAAGAAAAAAAAAGAGTTTTGTGCTGAAGGGATTTTTTTTTTTTTTTTTTTTTTTTTTTTTTTGTGGGCAGTAATTAAAGGTCCTGGAAAGATTTTATTTCAAGGAGCCTGAGAAAGTGCGCCAGAGTGGTGAGGAGTTTAAAAATCAAGGCTAAAATGGATTCTTTACACGCTTCTCTATTTTAGTGCTTTGACCCGGCAGACAACGCATTCACTCGGGTTTAATTTCAGGGTGGAGACTCGCGCTGCTAAATTGTGGCTGAAAACTGAGGCTAATGGGATGGGATGTTTTTAAGCTCTGACCTGATTGGGCGTCAGTGCCATGTGGTGAATTTATGTAAAGATGAGGCAAAGTCGCCTCTGTGTTTGGGATTTTAGTTCTATTCAAATTCATAGTTCATTTAAATGATTTTTACACAGTGTTAATGGAATGGCAATTACATACATATACTATAATTAAGCAACCAATACTATAACATTTATACTGATTTTATATTAAAATACTATTTATTAAAACAAAGTCAAGTAAAAACCTTATATATATATAGTTTTCTGACCATAAGTGACCAGATTCTCTGTTACTACAAGCGTCATAATGGTTGCAAGCACAGAGAAGCAGGTTTAATGCTTACTGAGAACCAGCTCACTCGCAGGTCAAGTTAATTTTGGTTTGAACGTGTCGTTGACTTTGTAATCAGTTTGTCCATTTCCACTAGTTTGATGCATTCAGACTAATTTGCAGAGTGTTGTGAGCATTTGGAAGGGTAATGAGCCAGTCACGGCATGATAGAGGACTCCTCTCATGTGACTTTTCACCTGTATTTCATTCTCTATTAAATCATTCACATTCACAGCACACGCAATGAGGAAGGCAAAAGAGTTGGTCTCTCTGAAAAAAACAAACAAAAAAAAAAACACAAATAGAGCTCATGTTTCTTAACCCCGTAAAGTCTGACACGGTTTTATTTTATTTTATTTTATTTTATTTTATTTTATTTTATTTTATTTTATTTTATTTATTTATTTTTTTTTTTTTTGATGGAACAGTTTATTGAATTTAATATTTTAATTTAATATTTATTTTATAAATGAATTATGTATCTCTGGTTAGACATAGTCTTACCTTGTTTAAGTGTGTTCAGATCTATAGGGACTAAATAAAATTTTCTAGAATGAGCAAAGTCGTTATGGCCTTCTAGAATATTAGTCAATCACCTCTGTCTAATGTCCAAAACTGATGAGTTTGTGAGTATGAGATCTGTATACCCAGCCATTACGAGACTCAAAGTGTTACAGGAATCCAAATGAATGAGCAAAATTAGGTTGAAAGAGTTAAATAGAGTGTTTGTACATAAATAATACTATGAATGATCAACAATAATTGGCGTTCTAACTTAAATTTGTGGTCATAATAAAATTTAGTCAGATTGAAATTAAATTACTTTGTGCAGCGAAACAACATGTCCTCCAGCCAATACGCCTGCATAGCTTGATTGTCAAAATCCCTGAAATACAACCCATCAGAGCATATACTACAATTGCACCCCTATCAGCAACAGGACACTTTTATATTAATGCTTTGTACTCTTTCATTTGTACTCTTATATTTTTCATATACTCTCTGGTAGAGCATTGCATCATATGCCAATATGCAATCATGATTTCTGTGAGGGTAGGTTTGGGTGGGGGGGGGGGGGGGGGGGTTGGGGGCTGCTGAGTGGGGGTTGGGTGGGGGGTATGGTTAGGTGTGGTAATTTGTACAAATTCATAGGAATTAGCCACCTAGTAAAATATGTACAAATTGCCGTGAGATTTGGTTGGACCATGTAAAAAGTCCACAAATTGCATTTAAATAAACCCACATTTTTTTTTTTTTTTTTTTTGTCTGTCTGCATCAAAAAGACCAAACACATAGGAAACCTTCAGCCACAATTGGATACCTTTGTTGGGCCAAGAGGGGGACCTTACAGTATTTAAGAAGGCAAAAAAGCAAAAACAAACAAACAAACAAAAAAAACCCCTCAGTTCTATTAAGTTGCTTAAACTGAACAATTATTATTGTTAATAATACATGAATAATAATAATAATAATAATAATAAATATTTTACAGTCCAATACTGTTATAGAAATATTTGCAGCCAGTGGGTATTGACTTTAAATAAATAAATTAATATGATTGATTGATTGTGTTAGTCAACAACCATTGGCAGGTGTGGCAAAATGTTAGTTTTAGGCCCTGACTCTTTTTTACCTTTTTCTAGTCCTCCAATCCTCCCTTCCCTAGTGCATTGTGTTTGGGAACAGATTTAAAGGTGATACATCAGCGATACATTAAAAATCTATTATGTAAGGCAAGGCAAGTTTATTAAAGCAATCCCAACAAGAGATGATGTTTGAGTGTGTCAGTGGATCAGTGGATTGCAAACCTCTGTTGTGAGTTTGTCCTCTCTTGCGGCCAGTAGAGGAGCTGTGTGTAACGTTCTGGAAGTGTGTGATCTCCATCGTGGTGTTGGTCCGGAAACTCTCTTTAAACCTCTGCATCAGGGCCTCTACGCTCTCCTGATCAGGGTCGAGCACTAAAATAAACACACACACACAAACCCGTGAGACACTGGAAGACACACACCGCTGCTGAAAGGCGTTGGAGGGCAGCGCATGATTAACTACATGAGGGAAAATGCTGAAGTCATGCTTATCTATTCCTGTTTAAAAAAAAAAAAGAAAAAAAAAGATAAATGAGCGTAAAGCCTGTGAGATGATTTACTCAGTAAAAGCTTTGTCCTTAAAAGAGAAATGAGAGCTATTGAGTTATGCATCTCTAGAACTTCATTTATCGTATCTTTAACACATTCTCCTTTCCTGTCCACTGTCTTATCGCTCCACATCATCTCGTTGCTCTTATCACGAACAGGCGGGCTTTGATGTGCACATTTTGGAAAGAAGGATAAAGAATATGGAAAAAAAGTGCAGGCCATGAGGGAAGAGAGTTTCCTCTTCAGCAGTTTGCACAAGTAAAAGACCTTTTGTTATCACCATGAGAGTAAAAGTCATAATACTCTCGAGATGGTTTCCTCCTGTAGAGTCAAAGCTCTGCAGAAACAGTCCTTGAAAAAAGTCCAAAAGACCTAGATAAATTTAATAGCAGTGAAATACTACCTGGCTAGTAGTATGTGGTCAACCTTGACCATGCTTTTTGAACATTTACTTTCAAAACCATGGCTGATGTTGTGCTACAACAGCTTCCACACTTCTGGAAAGATTGTGGGAACATGGTTGCAGGGATTTGCTCCTTTTGGACACAATAGCACCAATGAGGTCCTGCCTTGATATTTATTAGAGTGGCCTGTCCCACAGTTCAATTACCCATTCATCCCGAAAGGTTTCCACTACACTTCATGTGCCACAATGAAAGTGACAGCGCTCTTTGGTGCACCTCATTCTACTGAAAACGTAGAGATTACAAGTCTAAATGCTTCATTTTGTAAATCTGTTAGTAATGTCTGGGGGCATCCAAAGAATCTTGACTATAAACCTATGTTTTGCATTATTTCAGAGAGTCACACTATAAAATTAAGACTATAAAAAGGTTTTACAATTCAACTAAAACCATGTGAAGGCCAAATGGTGAGTACATTTTAAAGTATTTATTGGCTTGCCAAAAAAATAAAATAAATAAATAATTCTGCACAGGGTCACTGCATGATTTTAGTAAATGTCTTTGGCCCCCCATTTGGAAATCAACAGTACTTCCAAACGGGGGGCCACAGCAAAAATGAACATTTGGCGCGATGTCCACAATGCTGCAATGTGTGTATTGTATTTCCAACTGGCAGCAAATCAGAGTGCCTCAGGGGACACCGCTGACCCATCTCAACATGTTCTGGCCCATTTGCACCGCAGCAGAGGCATAATATATAAAAATAAACTTCCCCTTTTATTGTCTGCTCCAGGAGTGGGAGGAAGTGAAACAGAGAGATGGAGTGGGATGAGATGCCTCAAAAAGTCGCAAACAATTTATCTCCCACCTCCATTACAAAGACATATTGCTATTCCCTACGGCCGGTGCTGCATCACAACTTCAATTAACTTGAGATATGTAGAGGGCTGCTCTCTCCACGGAGGCATAATAGCTCTGGACAGGGGCGATTTCCTCGCCGTACTGTTTGGCTTTATGTTGAAGGCCCCCTGATGGAGAAGTTTGCAGATGGATGAGGCTGTGGTCCCTGTAGTGAGCGACTGGTTATTTATTTTGCTGAGTTTCACTGGTGTGTGCCATTCTGTCTAATTAGCAGCTGCTTGCTAAATGTAAGTGTCAAACTTATGTGTAGATACTGTTCACTAGACACAAGATCAGTGTGGGAAAAACCTGCTGCGAAAGCATTTTATCGCTGTGCACGTACAGAAAAAGTCGCCTGTGGCTTTTATTTTGAGTGTGGAACCTGCCAGTCACTGGTTACATAAAAAAAAAAAAAAAAAAAAAAAACTTTAATCAATATTCACAGAATCTTTTCATTTCATTTATAGTGGGAAAGGTTCTACAGAATATTAAAATATTATTCACAATTGGATTAAATGATTATTTTAATAACTGCTCACTGAAAGATTATTTGGGGAAACTAAATGGTTCTGCTATGACATGACTGTGAAGAGTGAAGGACAAAGTTTAGTGCTGCAACCTTAAAGATGAAGTCATATTTATTGTTGTTCAGCATCTATTCATTTTAATAGGAATCCACACAACTATGAATGCAGGTGAAAGATTTCTCCACACAGATTTTGCCACAGGATCAGGATGGTTTTGCAAATTGGGCATGTTGGCCAACAAAAGCTATTTGGTTTAAAAGCCCTTCTTCAGACTGTCAGCAAAGTCTATTTTTTATTTATTTATTTTTAATTCAGATATTATCCAGATAGGGTTTTGAAAAAAAACTGATTTCATGCATGATTTCAATTTTTTTTTTTTTTTTTTTTTTTTTTTTAATCACTCTTAAGGCGACGCACAACGATAATGTCAAAACCGATGACAGAGATGCTGGAAGTATTCATACAGCATTCAAACCAATCATAAACTGGCTGTGACTATAGCACGGGACATCACAATATATGCAAGTCTGCTCCAGCGCTGTTTTTTTCTTGTGTGGCAGAAAAGGGTGTTTCTTTAGAGCCACTTTATCAGGTACACTTGTTCAACTGCTTGTTAACACAAATGTCTAACCAGCCAATCACATGGCAGCAACTCAATGCACCTTCAAACTTCAACCTTAGTCAATGCATTTAGGCATGTAGATGTGGTCAAGATGATCTGATGACATTTAAACCGAACATTAGAATGGGGAAGAAAGGTGATTTGAGTGACATTAAACAGGGTGTAGTTATTGGTCCCAAACGCAGAAACTGCAGATCTACTGGGATTTTCACACGTGACCATCTCTAGAGTTCACAAAGAATGAAAATATCCATGACATATCCAGTGAACAGTAGTTCTGTGTGCAAAAATGCCTTGTTTTCATACAACATACTACTAGAGAGACTGGAAAACTGGGTCTGGCTTTCTGGGATGGTAATCAAATGGTTTAGGTCATATTAGAAGGGAGAGGTTATTATGTGAGTATAGGAGAGCATAAGTCTAAGTAGACATCCATGACATGCAGAGTCCCACAAGGCTCAATTCTTGCACCGCTCTTGTTTAGCCTGTATATGCTCCCAACTAAGTCAAATAATGAGAAAGAACCAAATTGCCTATCACAGCTATGCTGATGATACCCAGATTTACCTAGTCTTATTGCCACATTACTACAGCCCCATTGACTCCATCAATGGTCACTGCATTTGGAAACAAAGATGAAGTTCTCAGGGTGAATGCATACCTTGACTCTAGGGGTGTAACAACTGAAAATCAAGTCAGGAATCTTGGTGTGATTCTGGAGACAGACCTTAGTTTCAGTAGTCATGTCAAAGCAGTAACTAAATCAGCATACTATCATCTAAAAAACAAACAAACTAATTAATAGTTGTTAGATGATCAATAATTAGATGTGTTGTTTCCAGTCAAGACTTGGAGAAACTCATTCATGCCATTATCACCAGCAGGGTGGACTATTGTATTGGTCTCCTCACCGGCCTTTCCAAGAAGACCATTAGACAGCTGCAGCTCATCCAGAACGCTGCTGCCAGGATTCTGACTAGAACCAGAAAATCTGAGCATATCACACCAGTCCTCGGGTCCTTACACTGGCTTCCAGTTACATTTAGGATTGATTTGAAAGTACTTTTACTCGTTTATAAATCAGTCAATGACCTAGGACCGAAATACATTGCAGATATGCTCACTGAATATAAACCTAACAGACCACTCAGATCATTAGGATCGAGTCAATTAGAAATACCAAGGGTTCACACAAAACAAGGGGAGTCTGCTTTTGGTTATTATGCTTCCTGAAGTTGGAACCAGCTTCCAGAATAGATCAGATGTGCTAAAACATTAGTCACATTTAAATGCAGACTCAAAACTCATCTGTTTAGTTGTACATTTATTGAATGAGCACTGTGCAATGTCCGAATTGATTGCACTATATTTTATGTTTAATATTTTTTCTATTATTCTTAACTGTTTTAAATTCATATTAAACCTTTTAAATAATTTTAAAATAATTTTCAAAGTTTTTAAAAATTCCTTGTTTTATTGTTGTGGTATATTATATATATATATATATATATATATATATATATATATATATATATATATATATATATATATATATATTTTTTTTTTTTTTTTTTTTTTTTTTTTTTATTTTATGTGAAGGACTTTGAATTACCATTGTGTATGAAATGTGCTATATAAATAAACTTGCCTTGCCTTGCCTTGTTGATGCCAGAGGTCAGCCTGGTTTAAGCTGATAGAAAGGCAACAATAACTCTAATAATCATCCGTTACAACTGAGGTTTGCAGAAGTGCATCTCTGAACGTACAAACCTCTGAACCTTGAAGCAGATGAACTACAGCAGCAGAAGACCACAGCGAGTGCCACTCCTGTCAGCTAAGAACTGGAAAGTGAGGATACAATTTGCACGGTCCTACCAAAATTGGATAATAAATGATTGAAAATTTTTTTGCCTGGTCTGATAAGTCTTAATTTCTGCTGCAACACACACACACACACACACACACACACACACACACACACACACACACACACACACCCACACACACACACATATATATATATATATATATATATATATATATATAAATTACTTGCATACATACAATACATTCACATAAAGAAATATATATTCTACATCGCAAATAACAACTGCTTGATTGCTTGTATTGTAACTATATGCAACCATACCCAGCTCTAATCTGCAGGTATGACGATATTAAGATATAAACATTAACACCATGGTTTTCTGTACATGTGCCAAAGGGAAGCAGTGTGAAAAGTGCTATACAAATAAATTTGACCATATCTTCTAGATATGGCCAGGGTCTCTCTTTCAGTGTCTATTGGGATGTTTTTTGTTTTATTGTTCAGCACTTGCTCTATAGCTGTAGAGTATCTTTGATGTTCAAAGCAGAAATGGTGTGGGGTGAGTTATATGTAGAAGTTGGATGGTTGCCATGGCATCAAGGATCCTAATGGAGGAATGTGTCTAAATGATGGTCAGCAGGCCTGCTAATGAAGTGATGCTAAATTGAAATCAATGCAACTCTTAACACCCTCGAACAGCATTTAGAAAAGCATCTAACAGCAGTTCTGCTGTGAACCACGTGTTCTTTTATCTGTACAGCACAGCGGTAGACTTTGAGTCAAATTATATTTCTCCGGAGTGGACCCACAACAAAGACAAATGAAGACCAAATGACTTAATTCAATTTGAATGTGCTCTGTCAGTGTTGATACTGCTGAACTCTCATTTGAATAATCTCTCACTGAGGCCTAACAATATTGTAAAAATGCTAATTTCCCTAAATTAATTTAGAATAATTTCTAATGTATTTAGCAAAAGAGGCTTGTCCATTCCACTGACCAGGACAAAGCAGAGAAATAATTATATTAAAAAAAAAAAGCTTTCAAAAAAAAAATTCAGCTTGGCAATGGCCATTTCCACACCGGCTTTTTGGAAGATTTTTGTCGATGCTCTTGGGAGGTTTAAGCTGTGACTCACAAATGTGCTACAATTAAACACAACAGTCATGCTCCAGAAGTAAACGACACATTCATTTTATCCACAGAGAAATAGATTTTAAACAAAAACCTTTGGAAAGAGACCAATCATGAGTTTCAATATTAAAGGAAGAGATGCTTCTAAGAATGCTTTTGATTTCAAGAGATCCACAAAAATGCAAATTACCGTACAATAGCTCATCCACCACTGCCCATTCCAATGAAGCACTGGAAATAGCATAAACTGTGCATCAGAACTAACTGTTGTATGACTGTAATGAAATATTTCTAAAATAAACTCAAAATATGTCATGCAATCTGCAGAAGCCGATTCTTTCATGCAATTATTTTATTATTATTATTATTATTATTATTATTATTATTATTATTATTACCATAAACGTGTGTGTGTGTGTGTGTGTGTGTGTGTGTGTGTGTGTACCTACTTAAACCATTTTGGGGACAAATGTGTACCCAAAAGTGAGCTAAACCTGACAAAATCTCCAAAAACCTCCCTTTGGGGACGTCCTCATTTGTAAAACTGGTATAAAAATGAAGCAAAGGTTTGTTTTTTGTTTTTTATTGTAAAAATGCACAAAGTTTCCTGTAAGGGGTAGGTTTAGGTGTAGGGTTGGTGTAGGGCAATATAAAACCATTACACCTATGGAATATCCCCATTTAGATAGCTAAATAAACGTGTGTGTGTGTGTGTGTGTGTGTGTGTGTGTGTGTGTGTGTGTGTGTGTGTGTGTGTGTGTGTGTGTGTGTGTGTGTGTGTGGAAGACAGACAGACTTCGCATGCCTAAATATATATAAAAAAAAATAAAATAGGGCAAGAAAATATATTTCCAATCTTATAGGCTTTATTCATAATGAATTTTGATTTGAATGTGTTAAATGTTCACATGTGTTATAGACAACAATTAAATTACTTAAATTGATATGGACTGTGTGTATATATATATATATATATATATATATATATATATATATATATATATATTATACACAAACATACATATATTTTATAGGATTAAATGTGAAATTTTGAAGTAGAAAGGTTGAGATAGTGATATCTTGTAAATCATACCCCATTGGGAAAATGAATGGGAAAAATACTTCCATAGCCAAGGCATTGAAAAAGTGGATGGTCAGTGTCGCGCTCTTAGCCAGAGCAGCGAGAGCAAAGGTTCGTAAAGACGTGGTAATGCTCATTATTCCCTGTTGGGTCTTTGACGGTGCTCATGGCTAATCCAGCCGCGGCTAACCAAACAAATCGAGGCTGGCCAGGATCCACTTAAGACCCGACCTGCTGAGACTGAGAAGTACCTGCCACAACATGGGAGGTTAATTGCTCCATGCATATTTCATGTCCAAGGCCCGTGTTTGTTCTGTTGGGAGTCAAAGATGAAATCCTTGAGCGTGAGGTTGTGTGTTGTACGCCTCAGACGCCACTCGTTCTTCTCTGATGGTTTGCTGTGTGTCCGTCTTGCCTGTGCTGTGACAGTTTATTGATTTGGGTGCTAATAAATGCAATCTGTTGCCTTTCAAGGACCATCCCATCATTTGTGTTTAAATGGGATTTGGGGGTTTAGTTGGTCGTTGTTTTAAATGTTCACTTGCAAAATCATTCACAATCACACTACACACAGATCAATGGAACATGCAACTTTAGTTTTGGAAATGTGTATAAAATCAACACTGGTGTTGAAAATGACAAAATATTTTCAGCCCCTGATGATGCAATAGAGTGCATTAGTTTCAACCTTTTCAGTGGCGTTGGTCCTGGAATAATTTTTCCCATAGGGATTTTTAAAAGGTCTTCATTAAAGTGTTTTAAGCCATGAACCAAACCAACCAGTTACAAGGAGAATCACAACATTACAAACTTTGAGTTGAAGCAAAAAAGTATTTGAAAATTGGACAAAAAAAGACTGAACTTAACTTTCCATAAAGCATTGCAAATGACATAGTCGAAATAAAATCAACAGAGAAATATAAAACTATTACATTTTTGATTGTATCTATAGAATTGATATGAGATTATATTTATAATATGTTTACTGCAAAATATGCATATTTAGATACAAATATTTAAGTATTTTGAATGTCTCTGCCAATGGGAGTGGGCGGAGCTAAATATTTGTTTGGTGCACTTTGCTCACAGTGACTGATTGGTGGAATTTTCTATACAGCATGATGGGTAATGTAGTAATTAGCATGAAATCTGCTATTAAACACTATTAGTATGTAAAAAAAATAAAATAATAATAATAATAATAATAAATAAAATAGTAAATAAATAAATAAATAAAAACCCTTTAATGTTAGATTAACATGAACGCATGGGTTCATTGTAAGTATATACAATCAGTTAACAACAGGTCTGTCTTTAAAAGTGTATCAGTTATTGTGATCATATTAAGTGTATCAGTTTTTACTCCTGGAACCCAACTGTTGTGATCTATAGTCTTGTAAACAGAATCATGTTTCTCGTTGGCAGTTTTGTCCCAATTCCATGAGTAAACTGAAGAAGTTGCTTACTCTTTAATGATTTACACTTTAACTTTCTGTTTTAGAGACCCACAAAGCCTGAACTAGGTCGCCGGCACCCTGTGACCATCTGGACTCCTCTGTGCTATTGATCACACATCACACTGCACCAACCCAGACAACATCACTGCTACACCCTGCACCAGTCAGCTTAAGGTAGCTATGACTAATGTATAAAAATACACAACTTTTGCCCAGATTTTTGAACTGATTTACAGTCTGGATGGTCAATACTGGTTGTGATTTTAGAAAACATTTTGTTTTAATGTGTTGCACGTTTTGAGCCACTTTTCTACAGTCAGCTCGAATGGTTTTAAGAATTTTAATGAAAATGGTTACAGTTATATTTCCAATTGAGTTTGGTTTGGTTCAAATTACTTGCTTGAACCGTGCTGGTATAATGGTGTAATGATGTCGCCACTCAAGATTGGTCACTTGTTTGTTGTCTTGGTACAAGTTTCTATCTGTAGCTGGCCAAGTATGCTATATAGTGAAGTAAACAAATATTGGTAACACTTTATTTTGATGGTCCACTTTAGACATTCTTCTAACTATTAGTAACTGTGTAATTACATGTGAACTACCAGTCATAAGAGTATTAGTAGACTGTCTGCTAGCACTTTATCTTGGTGGTTCCCAACACACATTCTACTGTCTATAAGTAACTCTGCTAAGTAAGAGTAACTTAACAGTGTACTAATACTCTAATGAGAGTTAGCTGACATGCAGTTGCGCGGTTACTTAGTTAGTAGAATGTATAACGTGAACTATCAAAATAAAATGTTATCTTCATAACCTTGCAGTCACTATTCACTATTTTCATCTCATGCTGTATGTAAACACTTGTGTTACCAAGGCAAGAACTAGCACATTTGCAATATGAGCTCCATTATCAGCCCCATAGTGGAAAATTAGACCATGTCTGTACTGGCTGAGTCGGATCAGCATGGAATGGAATGGTTAAGCAACGATAACGGTTTGGCTAGACAGTTGGAAAAACAGCTTTTGTTGTGTTCTTTTAAAGGAAGCATTAATAGAGAATTAAAATGTTATTGATATTTACACATATGATAGGTAAATCAATTAAAAAAAAAAAAAAAAAAAAAAAAAAAAAACACTGCAAGTTTCAGAAATCAAAACTAACTAAGTTTAAAATATGAATAATTATTTTATATTCTTTTCCAAAAAGTTAAAACTCAAAAATGGATCAGTACCCACTGCTTGTAAACCAGCTGCACCTCCCAAAAAGTAAGCCTCACACATATTATATATATTTTTTTCCTTTTTTTTTTAATGATTATTTGCAAAGAAAGGGGCGGGGTAAGCAGAGCTCATTAGCATATAAGGCTGATCGAAATTAAACGTTTTTGAACAACTCAGGTCCGTCCATCAATCATAAGAGCCATACTGCTGTTGGATAAAGATGTTGAGTAAGACAGTCAACTGATATAAAGAAACTGCACCTTATCCTTCCTAAAGATCCCAGCATTAGATTTTTTTTTTTTTTTATACTGCAATTTATTTTTTTAATAAAAAGAAAACAAGTAGATACAATAGAAAAAGAATAGGGAATGTTAGTGTTAGAGGGTCTTTTTTAAAATAAAAAGATAAAACAAGTCAAAGGAACAGAAAAATCATTGAGAATGCTAGTGTTAGAGGGTCATTATTTATAATACATAAAAAGAAAGCGAAGATAGAATAGAAAAATAATAGAGAATGCTAGTGCCAGAAGTTATTTATTGGCTTTAGTCTGTATTGTCAATATCTGGTCATCTAATTTGCATTAGATTTCATATAACTGATGTCAGTTAATAACAAATAATCTCTCAGTTTATTTGTTGAATCTAGAATAAGGTTTAACTTATGACTTCCAGGAAACTACAGTTTATCTTTTCTTAAGATAACGTCCATAGTAGCATCCAACTGTTTCCACCTGGATTTACTGTGTACCTGACTGTAATAAACGTTCTTGTT
Source organism: Cyprinus carpio (assembly GCF_018340385.1). Classification (NCBI taxonomy): domain Eukaryota; kingdom Metazoa; phylum Chordata; class Actinopteri; order Cypriniformes; family Cyprinidae; genus Cyprinus; species Cyprinus carpio. Next base: position 38,650,878 of record NC_056576.1, read on the forward strand.
TCACTCTTGCACTTGCTTCCTCACCTTTTGTTACCGTTATACCAACTCAGTCAATCTTTTCCATTCATTTTACCCATTCAGTAGTTGTAAGCTACTCTTGTCTATCCTTTTGTTAATAAAACTAATTTTATTACATTTGTGTCTTCATTGTGTTGATAATATAGCAAGATGCTCTCCAAGTTAATGATATCTCTAAAATCTTTCAGATTGGTCAAACTACAACTTCATCCAATTTATGTAATTCTTACTTATTCAACAATATTCCATGATTGTTCTTTACTGTCAAGGAATATGTGTGTGTGTGTGTGTGTGTGTGTGTGTGTGTGTGTTTTATTCACATATCTTTATTTCTTATTATCTGTGTATTATTGCTGTTGTTGTTGTTGTCTCTGTGTCCTGGAAGCTTCTGTAACCAGAACAAATTCCTTGTATGTGCAAACATACTTGGCAATAAAGTTCTCTCTAATTCTGATTCTGACAGAAAATGAGTGGTAAAATACACAGAAGTCTGCTAAAAAAAGACTGGCTGAGATTAACAGCAAGAGCAGCAAACCCCTGACTCCTTTATCTTCATAATTGCTGCTACAGGGAAATGAGGGAAGATGGGTGGGTACATGGGTTTGAAAGAGAGATCTCTCAAGAAGATGAACAGCTTAATATCAGAAGTGCGAGAATGCCTGCTTTTTTTATATATAAAGATACATCTTTTATCTGCTCTGCCTAGCCTGAAATACCAGGCAACAGGAGTTCAAGACCACATGGAATAAAAACGACAGGAAGTCAAGCAGCAAGAACCCGAACACCACCACAAAACTCCAGAACACAGAAACTCACGGCCACAGGAACACAGCTTTGAAAGAAAAATCATTTTGCTTGCCAAGGCTGAAAGTTTTTAGATCATAGAATTTAGTAAAATCAGTTATATTGTAAAATATTATTACAATTTAATAGAACAGCTTTCTGTTTGAAGTTTTAAAATGTAATTTATTGCTGTGATTTAAAGCAAAATATTCAGCATCATTACTCCAATCTTCAGTGTCACATGAACCTTCAGCAATCATTCTAATATCCTGATTTGCTGCTCAAGAAACAATTATGATTATTATCATTGTTGAAAACAGCTGTAATGCTTCATTTTTATTTTTTTTTTAAATCCTATATACTACTATAATTTTCTTCAGGATTGTTTGATATATTATTGTGTAACATTATACATTAATTTACTGTCAATTTTGATCAATTTAATGCATCCTTGCTGAATTGATTTATTTACAAATATACTGTAATAATACTAATACTACTACTACTACTACTAATAATAATAATAATCAAATACTTCAGATTTTTGAAAAGTAGTGTTTATTAGATTAGATTAGATTAGATTAGATTAGATTAGATTAGATTAAATTCAACTTTATTGTCATTGCACATGTAAGGTACATACAAGGCAAAGAAATGCAGTTAGCATCTAACCAGAAGTGCAATAAGCAGTAAGTACAGGATATACAGTGTGTACAATATGTTACAAATGTACAATAAACAGATAAGGCAGTACTATGGACATAATTTACAGACTTTTAAATACTAGCAGCATGATATACAGATATGTGTACTATGAACATACTATACAGATGGATTATGTAATAAGTGTATGTACACTACAAGCAGAAACTATGAAAATATGAACATCATTTATAAATGAATATGTATAAGGCGATAAGTTAAGTTGTACAAAACACGAGTGCAATGGACAGTAAAAAAGTGTATAGAAAAATATTCCAGTGTGCAAATGGATTCTGGATGAATAGACAGTAGTGCAAGTAATAAGTGTAACAGGTGTTTTTTTTCTGTTTTTTTTTTTTTTTTTTTTTTTTTTTTTGTTCTGTAAACTAAATAACTAAAAAAAAAAAAAAAAAAATAGTGTTGAGGAGCGGTGAGGATTGTGTAGTGCTGTGTGTGTGTGTGTGTGTGTGTGTGTGCGTGGGGGGGATGGGTATGGGGAGGGTCAGTGGGCAGAATTCAGTAATGAAACAGCTGTAGGGAAGAAGCTGGCCCTGAGTCTGCTGGTCCTTGTCCGGAGGATCCTGAAGTGCCTCCCGGAAGGCAGGAGGTTAAACAGTCTGTGGTCAGGGTGAAAGGAGTCCTTAGGAATGTTGCAAGCTCGACATAGACAGCGTTTTCTCTGGATGTCCTCAATAGCAGGAAGTGTTGTCCCTGTGATGGATTGGATGGTTTTCACCACCCTCTGCAGTGCCATACCAGACTGTGATACAACTGGTCAAGATGTTCTCAATCGCACACCGGTAGAAGTTCACCAGGATGGCTGAAGACAACTGGTTCTTCTTCAGTGCCCTAAGGAGGAAGAGGCGATGGTGAGCCTTCTTGACCAGGATGGAGGTGTTTGTGGTCCAGGATAGGTCCTCCGAGATGTGGGTTCCCAGGAATCTGAAGCTGGAGACACATTCAACAACCATTCTGTTAATGTAAATGGGGTCATGTGTGCTTCCTTTCTTCTTACTGAAGTCCACAATAAGATCCTTTGTCTTACTGGTGTTAAGGAGCAGGGTGTTGTCAGTGCACCATGAGGCCAGGTTCTGTACCTCCTCCCTGTAGGCAGTATCATCATTGTCTCCGATGAGGCCAATCACCGTGGTGTCATCTGCAAACTTTATGATGGAGTTGGATCCATGCACAGGCCTGCAGTCGTGGGTGTAGAGGGAGTAGAGGAATGGGCTGGTGTTGAGTGTGATGGGGGTGGAGCAGGTGTGGCCTGACCTAACATGCTGAGGTCTGTTGGTCAGAAAGTCCATGAACCAGTTGCAGAGGGAGGTGTTAATGTCCAGGTCTCCAAGTTTAGTGCTCAGCTTCAGCTACAAGGCGGTAGTCATTCAGGCACGTCGGTGAGGAGTTTCGGCTCTGGCACAATGGATGTGGACTTAAAGCATGTTGGCACAGCTGCTTGGGTGAGGGACAGGTTGAAAATGTCTGTGAAGACCCCTGCAAGCTGCTCTGCACATGCCCTAAGCACACATCCAGGAATGTCGTCGGGGCCAGCAGCCTTGCGTGCGATGATCCGGCTCAATGCAGTGTAGACATCTGTGGAGGTGAGTTTGAGGGGTTGGTGGTTTGCTGAGAGTGTGATCTTGGTGGACGTCTCTTTGCAGTCACTGTCAAATTGAACATAAAAGTAATTTAGCTCGTTAAGGAAGGAGACGTCTGTGACCGTTGGAGTGAAGTTGCTAGGCTTGTAGTCACTGATGACCTGGATGCCCTGACACATGTGTAGGGGGTCAGAGTTGGAAAAGTGCTCTTCTACCTTTAGCTTGCAGGAGTACTTGGCTTTTTTGATGCCCCTCCTCAGGTTAGCCCTGAATTTGCTGTAGGCCTCAGCATCATCTGATCTGAAGGCAGTGTAGCGGGCTTTCAGCAGGAGTCGCACCTCCTTGTTCATCCATGGCTTCTGATTAGGTTTTTCTGTTGTGACACTGTGAATGGTAGTGTTGATGTAATCCATTACAGAGGAGGTATAGATATCAATGTCCGTGTGAGAGCCACAGGCAGCCTGAGAAGCAAACCTACTCCAGTCCGTGTATTTAAACCCGTCCTGAAGTAAAGAGTCTGCTCCTGTTAGCCACAGTTTGATGGTCCTCACTGATGGCTTCACACGGTTGATGAGGGGTAAATACTTAGGGGTGAGAAACAAAGAAAGGTGATCAGACTGTCCCAGGTTGGGGGGTATCACGATGTAAGCTCCATCAATGTTTGTGTAAACATGATCCAAAGTCTTGTCTCCTTTAGTCTGGCAGGAAACATGCTGATGGAATTTGGGGAGCACTGTCTTTAAGTTGGATTGATTAAAATTACCCACGATAATAAAAACAGCCTCCGGGTGAGCAGTCTGTTGTTTACTAATGGCCGCATGCAGTTTGTTCATAGCAAGCTTGGCAAAAGCATCCGGTAGAATATAGACTGCAGTTATAATGGTGGAACTGAACCCCCGCGGCAGATAAAAAGGTCTACACTTAACCATGAGAAACTCTAGGTTAGCTGAGCAGTGTCTCCCAACAATGACAGAGTTAGTACACCTAGCTTTGTTAACATAAATGAACAATCCTCCGCCTCTGGTCTTGCTGGAGTCATCTGCTGTCCTATCTGCCTAGAGCATGTAGCATTAAGCTAGCTCAATAGCATTACTGAGTACGTCGCTGTGTAGCCATGTTTCTGTGAAAACCATGACACCGCAATCCAAAAGTCTCTTACTGTGGGTGTCCATCTTTAAATATAATGGACGTATGTAATATTTAATGTAATAAATGACTTAATGGCATTTATAAATTTTTTGTAGTATTTTTGTTTTTATTTTTTTTTCTTATTCTTTGTTTTTAGAATTTTTTTGAATTTATATTGAATTTCATGTTTTTTAATGTTTTTAAATTTTTTTTTGTTATTTATTGTTTAATAAAACAACAAATCTTACTGTCACCAAACTTTTGGTTTGTTTTTTAAATCAGTTAATTTGCAGTGTGACTCATTTGTGTACGCTTTCTGTCAAATCTACCATTATTTCAGTCACTAGTGGCTTTACACACCATGATTTTGTTTGTTTTGGCCCCCTGCCACGCTGCAGAAAATTTAAAAGGAATTATTTGAAGATTGTCCAGGAAGCATGGAGTAATGTGGAAATGTGCACCTGTCACCTTTACGGCAAAATGATTTCTGCCATAAGCACCTGTCAGTTATTTCTATGATCACAGATAAACTGTGCAGCTCTGAAGAGTGACCGTAACCACAGCTGTGTCTTAAGGCGATTCACTTCGCTCGTCTGAAGTCCTGTGCCCTTTGTTTCTCCTTCGCTTTCATCTTATCTCCTCGCCTCCCTTATCAGCCACAAGACAGTGTCTTTAGGAATTGGACACAGCCAATAGCAGTGTGTGGAGTAGACTTGATCTCAGTGGAGCAAAGCCAGCAAACGCTTCAGATAATCCACCGAACTCACACAGTCGTGGACAGGCCTGAGCTGTTTGTCAGAGCTAAAGCGTTGTGTACACTGCTGTGTCTATTACATGGTGATGGGTCCGGCGTGACACAGGAGAATGAGATAGAAGAATGCCAATTACTCACTGAGCACTAAGATATAAGAACTGACGGCCAGCCATAATTCAGAAAGAACCACCATCAGGGTCAAAGTCAGTTACAATCTGGAGAATCACTCGTCCAGGTGCCTTTGCGTCCAGCAGCCACTCATAGGAGCACAAGAGCTATAATAAAGAGACAATGGGACTGACAGTGAGCTATAAACACCTGAAAGCTTGATGACGGACGGTGACGGATGTGGAGGTTAAAGGCAGATCTCTGAACATCTCTGCTCCTGTAATCTGACAGAGAAACGGCCGGCGTGACAGTCACTCAGACAAACAGCTGTGGTCAGGAATGCTATTATGGTCATGTTCGCTGGAGAAACATCAGGGTGGAAAGAAGCTTAGGCTGCACAATGCAGTTTCAAATCAAATAAGACATTTCATCAGTGCACATGACGATGGATATGGGCATTTTTAGCATAGTATAATAAATAATATATGGGGTATTTTGGACTGAAACTTCACAGACACTTTCTGTGGACACTTACATAGACTTATATTACATATTTTAAAAAGAGGCATAATAGGACCACTTTAAGATAAGTCACAAAAATAAATAAATAAAATACAAAAAATAAAAAATACACTTGAAATCATGGAAATTATATTTTATATAAAAAAAAAAAATTCTCAGTAAAATATTTACATTTAGGTTTTGGGGTTGGGTTGAGGCATCTAAAATGTTAAAAACTAGTGCAACTATATAAATATCTTTCTGACATAAAAGTTTCATGAACATTTCATGTTTCTTTAGCTGTAAATACATAGTAATGTTTAGGTTTAAGATGTTGTCAGTATGTCCTTACTGTATGTGTCAGCGTCTATCAAAATGTACAAAAATGTGCATTTTGTACTTGTGAATGTTACATACTGAAACCTATGTATAAGCAATGAGACCAGACTGGATATACACACAAGTATCTACTATAAATGCACAAAGATTACTGCCTAAAAGTGGCTGATGAATGTGACGTGTGTGTTGAAACATTTCAAGTTTTTTTTTTTCTTTTTTTGTCTTTTTTTGTCAAAAGCCCCTGAATCCTTTGATGAAAGGATACAAATGAAAACAGAAGAATAAAAGTAAATAAGTACGTAAGTAAATAAATTGACTGATAATCCAGCAAGCACAAAAAAAGAAAGGTGCAGTGCCGAGGATGAAATCCAGCGGGAAACGGACATGGTGAGGAAAAAAAAAAATATGATTGAACGTCCATTTGTATGACATTATCATTGTTCAACATTAGCGTCCCCTCTTTAACTGGGAGGAGTAGGTGCGCACAGTCCTACTTCACCAGACTATTTTGCCTAATCTTCACAGTACTTTAGGCCACGATGGAAAAGTAGTCAGCAACAGGTCTGGGGGAAAAAGAAAAGTTCCTGGGACAAATTCAAACTCAAACAGGCTGAACACAGATTATTTTGTTATTGCAACAGATGCAGATGATAGTGGCAGTGCCGCACACCCCTATTGACCAGAATGGAGAACCATGCTGGTCTTTTCATCAGGGTACATTCCTCAGAAATGCTTGCTTTGGAACATGTCCTGTTATACATTCAAGGGAACATTATCTAGAAAATAACACATTAATTTAGCCTTCTGAAGGTTAATGGAATGAGTGAAGGACAATACATTTTACGGGATTCAGGCTTTAATGTGTAAAGTCAAAAACAACGATAACGTGGATGAAGTAAAGCGATTACAGCCCTCGAAGAGATGAAGGTCCACCGGGAAGCCATTTCAATTGCTTTCTTTGTGTTCAGTGACTCCACAGGGAGGCGAGATTCTCCCAAACCCCCACCACCCCGTCCTCTCTCTCTCTCTCTCTCTCTCTCTCTCTCTCTCTCTCTCTCTCTCTCTCTCTCTCTCTCTCTCTCTGTGTGTGTTTACATCCACCCATCCTCTCCTCCGCCAGCCCACTCTGAAGCAAGAGCAGAGGACAAGATACTGAAAAACAAGCCGGATGCTCAGCAGTGTGTATTCCCCTGGTGATTTATTCAATTTGAGAAAATCTGAGAGAAACAGCGCCCAGTGACAGCACTTCTTCCCAGCATGATGATAGAACAAACCAGAGGCACAAACGACTGGCCAACTGATCACCAAGGGAGACCAAAAAATTAAAATGCACTCATAACACTCATAACAAAACATAGTTTTGACAAAATGATCTTGCAAATGTATGTTCACCCTTGTGTGTGCTGAAAATGCTTTACCTAGTTTGATGTGGTTAGTTTGGTCTCATTATTCTTTCATAATTTTTTTTTTTTTTTTTTGAAAATAAAGTTAGCATAATGATGCAAGAAATGTATTACTGTAGAAACCTTTTAATTACATTCTAATTATGATGGCTAACCCTTTTAATTACATTCTAATTATGATACAAAAACTTAACATTTTTTTTTTTTTTTTTTGTCATATTAAAACATGGATGAGGCTCAGATGAATCCAAAAAGTAAGACTGATTACCTCTTGGCTAACAACAAGTTGGTCAGACTAGTTTTTAAGACTCTTTTTTGTTATTAATTTTTATTATTAATTGCGGTTATATTTTTTATGACTATTTTTTGTTGTTAATTGTTTTTGAGTTTATTTTTTTATGTTTTTTTAATTTTTTATTATTTTTGTTTTTTATTTTCATGCATTATTATTATTATTTTTTTAATTAATCGCATGTGTGAATATATATATGACCTGAGCATGACATGAGTGTTAAGTGCCTAATGCAACTACTTTTGTGCAATATATGGCACTTACTGTAATTATCCTTTCAGTCTGAACAGAGATTTCCATTACCATGTCTGTTTACAATTAAATGATTGTTGTGGCTAAAGGGTGTTTTTAAAAATCTATTTTAATTGTAGCTTTTCTGTCAAATGGGACCAATTTAATCAGCATGACATAGCTGTTTATGCTGAACATCATTTTGTGCATCTTTCATTTTATTTTATTTTTTCAGCAATACATATAGTCATGGCCAAAAGTATTGGCAGTGACATAAATTTTGTGTTTTGCAAAATTTGCTGCTTAAGGTTTTGTGGTGTTCATTCACATTGTTTCTAGATTATGTCGCTGCCACTCTCAAAGCATTCCTCAGAATTACAGCTTTATTTATCAGAATTGAGAGTTTATATCTAGCAACCCTAGTTAAAAAAAGCAAAAAAAAAACAAAAAAAAAAAACAATAACAAAAACAATGCAATAATTAACTTATATTTTATACTAAGTATACTTTTATACTAATTATATACTATTTGAAGTTTTTTTTATTTTTTTATTTTTTTTTATTACACAATGCACATTTCTTAATATTAGGCCTAACGTGTTTTAATATCACTATTAATAAGGGTTGCATGGTGTCTGTATAATATCAGTCTTTAAATGCAAGGTATTTAAAATGTACCTGAAGTATACTTGCAATAGTTCCACTTTAGCAATCATACATAAGTATCTTTAGTTGAACTTTAGCACCACTTCCACACAATTATGCACAAAATTAGTTGTTCCAATTTTTAGCAGACTTAATTATTTCAAAAAATTTTTGAAAAAATTAGGTTTTTTTTTTTTTTTTTTTTTTTTCTAGCACATAAATATGTATATATATTTGTAGTATACTTAGCACAAAACAAATGTATTTCAAATACATTTTAGTACTTTTATTTTATTTATTTATTTTTCACTAAGGAAGTTTCTCTCTCTCTCTCTCTCTCTCTCTCTCTCTCTCTCAGAATTATGACTTTAAATCTCAAAATTCACACTTTTTTCCTCACAATTGTGAGTTTATTTCTCAGTATAACTTTTTTTTATATATAATGCAATTCTCACTTTGTGACTCACAATTGCAAGTTTATATCTTGCAATTCTGAGAAAAACTCAGAATTGTGAGAAAGAAAAAGATTTAAGATCAAAGATGTTTCTTTCCACATTTCTATAAAAAACCTTTGAAAAAGTGCACTGACAAAAAAGAAAAAGTGATGTTTGTTAAATGTATTTGTGTGTAATAGGTTGCGGTCATGAAAGGTTGAACGCTCCACTTTATAGCAGACCTCTGTCCCACTTTCCCTTCTTGTGCTTGACAGTGAAGGTCCTTCAACATAGATAGTAAGGACACAGAGAACAATACTTATGCTAATGATGCACAGTAAAATGATGATAATTTATGGATTGACTTCACCAGGTCCGACTGAGACTGTAATGATACCGTTAAAGAGACAATTCATGAAAAATGATCATGGCGGATGTTGTGCATCTAAAATTTTACATTTTTCCATGGGGGGATTTCACAAAAACCTGTCTATTTCACTCCAAATCAAAAGAAAATTGTTTTTGCATGGCTATTTTTAGAAACTTTTTTTTTTTTTTTTTTTTTTTTTTAGGAATGAATGAATGAATGAATGAATGTTTAGTTAGTATACTATTATACACTAATGTTTCACTAACACAATTCCCATTAGATTCCAGTTGCTGTAATAGTGTTTATATTGAATTGTTTACACAAAATGAGCAGAGATAAATCCAGATCGGCAGCCAGTGTCCTCCATTTTCAATTCAGTTGTCATAGGGTAAATATATTTTAAAAGATTGTTGGATATTTCATCAAATTTGTGACTGATTGTCTCCAGTTTCGTGCCAACAATACCCCGGGCAGTGTTTCCTCTGGGGCTGCAGCAGACACTGGCCTGCTGTCTCCTGCTTTGTCACAATCAACATCCATCAACGCTGTGCCAAGTCAATCCATAAATGCTCAGCAGAGCGGCTGTCAATGAGAGCACTGATAAACTGTAATCAGGAAACACTTTCGGCCTCCTTAGTGTGGGTAACTATGGCAACATCACAATCAGAGAGGAAGATTCATAAAGATGACCATCTTCTGTGCAATTGTTAATCATAGATAAAAGGAAACTCCATAAGTAATGCATTTTAAAAGTTAAAACTGATCAATTGTTATTACAATGTTGTTACTGAGAGTATTAATAAAAATAATAATAATAATAAAAAAAATTATTAATATATATATTAAAAAAATACTTAAAAGTATTAGTGATGAGCAGCATTGAAGGATCAGTTGTCTTCACTTGACCTATTTTCACGTCACTCTTTTCTTTCTTTTAGCCTCGTCATAATCTCCAAACAGATGGAAGAGGCTCTAGAGATGTGCATAAACTACTTCAAAAAGAGAGCAAAGGGAAAAACAACTGGACACAGCTTTAGTTTTGTCTTTGAACCTCTCACCTCTAGAAACTTTCAGTTTTTCTTCTTTTATTATATAAACGAATGGCTTGACCTTTGCTTTCATGAACCTTTTTAAAACTGAACATGATTGCTTTGTAATTTATGGAAGAGTTTGTGTGTGTGTGTGTGTGTGTGTGTGTGTGTGTGTGTGTGTGTGTGTGTGTGTGTGTGTGTGTGTGTGTGTGTGTGTGTATGTGTGATGTGTATATAAGATGTTTTCTGATTTCTGAAAGCGCTTTTTCTGTACTATTTTAGGTCATATTTAAGCTTTAAATATTATACAATTTATGTTACTTTAAATGCAAGGATAAATACACATTTCACATATTGCTAATGGATAATTTCCATTTCTCTTGTATAACACAACGTACACACAATGACCAATTTCATAGGCCTTAAAGATGAGTCATTCTATGTTCTACTTCTCTTGTATAACACAACGTACACACAATGACATATATATATATATATATTTATTTTTTATATTTTTTTTACATAAGGAATTTACATCAATAAAGAAAAGAAACGACTCACAAACTGATGGAATGGGGTCTGTTTGTATTTATATGGGGACACAATTTTTTTTTATCCCCCTTCTGCTCACCAAGGCTGCATTTATTTGATCAAAAATCACTAAAAACATTAAAATTGTGAAAAATTATTACAATTTAAAATAAGTGTTTTCTATGTGAATATGTTAAAATGCAATGTATTGCTATGATCAAAGCTGTATTTTCAGCATCATTACTCCAGTCTTCAGTGTCACATGATCTTCAGAAATCATTCTAATATGCTGATTTGCTGCTCGAGAAACATTTCCGATCATTATCAATGCTGAAAACAGTTGTGCTGCTTAATAGTTTTGTGGAAAACATGATACATTTTATTTTTTAGGATCATTTGATGAAAACAAAGCACAGATGAACAGGAAAAAAGCCACCATCCATTCAAAGCAAAGTCATGAAATGATTGAAAATTCAGTCCCATGTTCATTTAATTCAATTAATTATAATATTGTGATGAAGAAAACATGGCGTCCTTCTTTAAATTAAATGAACTAATTTAATTTTTAATCTGATATCTGATGCACATATGTGATGCATATTTTGGCAGCGTCCGCTCTCGTTCCGTTCTGCTGCTCTGCTTGAGTGAGGAGGTCTGCTATCTATAGCCTCTCTTGCCACCGGCTGGATGAAATATGAATGTGTCTTTGCGGTGTGTATGCCAGCCGCGGCTCTGCACGTCTCCCGCTGATAACATACAGAGCTGTGGGACACGGGACTCTGCAGCTAAATTGGCTCTTAATGCAGATTTTGTCCTGAATCACTCCCTGAAGAATAAGCATCAATTCCATACATGTGGTGTGAGGATTGTAATGGCAAAAGGGTCGGATTGGAAATAGGTGTTTTAGTTTTTGTTAAGAATGAGTGAACCTACAGAGCCAGATTGGCCTACTCCTATTATGAATAGTTGTTAGACTAGCGTCATGTGAGGTACTGACACATGATCATGCAGTCTAAGAAATAAAGGTACACAAGCTGTCACTGAAAAAAAAAACAAACAAAAAAAAAAACTTTTAAAAGGTAATAAGATGTACCATTTGGGTACAAAAATGTACCTATACGGTATTAATATGAACCATTTTTTGGGGCAAAAGTAGCACCCCAATGACAGCTTTTGTACCTTTATTTCTGAGTGTGCATGTTTAGTTGATCGGTTGCACATTAAGTATGGCAAACAAGCTTAAACATGTTTGCTTGATGTGCAAGAACCAATGAGATTTTTAAGATATTCATGCATGTTTAATTTGATCAGTGTTTATATGTGAATAAATGCCTAAATCAATTGCTTTTCCTATAAAGTGATCATGTCTCTTGTAATATTACTGCAATCTTAAATAACTGTTTTCTGTGTAAATCTATTGTAAAATGTAATTTATTCCTGTGATCAAAGCTGGATTTTCAGCATCATTACTCCAGTCTTCAGTGTCACATGATCTTCAGAAATCATAATAATATGCTGATTTACTGCTCAAGAATCATTTCTGATTATTATCAATGTTGAAAACAGTTGTGCTGCTTAACAGTGTTATGGAAACCATGATGCATTTAGTTTTTTTTTTTTATTATTATTATTTGATGAATACAAAAACACAAAAGAACTGATAAAAATGACAACATCCACTCAAAGCATAGTCATGAAACTATTTAAAATGCAGCCCTGATTTTATAAACGGTTTGAAGTTTGCAGATGTTGTTTGTGTGGCCTTTTAATGTTGTTCCAAACCCACAAGACCTTTGCTCATTTCTGAAACACAAATGAAGATATTTATAATATTCACTAATCATTTTCTCTAATCAAGGACAAAAATGAGGAGAGAATACTGCAAATATCTCAATTTGTGCTCCAAAGATTAACCAAAGTCTAATGGGTTTGGAATTACTTTTTTTTTTTTTTTTTTTAACTTTTACAACTATCCAAACACACATAATTTACATTAGACCTTACTGCATTTATATAATTTCTTTATTGTACAATACATTAATATAAATATTTGGTCTACTGTGCTTAATTTACATCTGTATTTATGTTAATCAGCATTAGCATTAGCAAATTAAATATGGCATAGAAATCACAGAAAAAGAGTGAATGTAATGGAAATAACCATATTTAAATAATCTCATTTCGGATACAATACAATCAACCTATTGATTCTATAAATTCAATACTATATTCACCTAAATGGATTCGTAAACTCTGTACATCTCTAAAGTTTTAATTGAAGTATCATTTGTTTCATCACACTGGTGTTCATTTTCTCATCTTCTAGTACAAACCCAGAGCATCATATTCTCGTGTCATATGGTGATCCATCAACACCTCTGCTATTTTATACAGTACATGTGTTTTGAAGTGCTGAACGCTGGCTTCTCTTCACACACACACACACACAAAAAGAATGACATACAGAACGAGAGGCAGCTTGACGAGGAGGAGATAATTACACGAAGGCCATTAACCAAACTCGTCTTGTGAAAAGGATCCATCCGGGGTAATCAGTGCTGTCATCAAATTAAATGAATGAGGCCAGAAGACAAAATTACAATCACACTTTATGAAAAGTCAGAGTGATTTCAGTTTCATTTTGAACTCATCAGACAGTAAAAAACTTCACTGATCCACCAGAGAAATCACCATAATTTTGCTTTAGACCAAAGTTTGTTGGCTGGTTAAGTTGGTTGGTTTAGAACTTATTGAAAATCTATTCTGAGAGGGTAAACAAACACTGTTGCGCTCTACAATGACACGGTGAAATAAAGCCCAAGGAAGCTCAGTTCAGAAGCAGAGGCCATCAGCAGTTTGCTGAAGGCTGGTTGTGTAAGGTTCTTTCCTTTTCAGTGACTCTAAAAGGGTAATGAAGCCAGAGACCTTTTTGCATCTGAGAAAAAAATCCCTCAGATGAAAACTGACTGGCCACACTGATCGATCCAGCCAGGTCGGTGCTCATGGGAAGAGGCTAATGGAGTTTAAGCAACAACCAGTTCCTGAGATTTTACATTCATGTTGAATATATGTCATTGAAGATTTTTTTTATTTATTTATTTTTTTCCCCATTGTTTCTGGACATCATTTCTTTAAATGTACACCCTGTACAACTTGTTAGTATTCAATGCTCCTCAAAGCAAAGTAAAACATAACCTTTGGGCATGATCTGTTTGCTGAGTATGCTTTCAGGATTCCATTACATTCATGCAAGCTGTGATTCATGTTTATCTGGAGCCTAACTCAGTATTGTACTATTTCCTAAGTGATTTTAACTTAAGAACACCCACCTTTTTCGTTCAGCCCATGACACTTTGCACAAATTATGAGAGTAACTTCCATTAAACTCTAAGCAATCAGCAAAAGGTTTGCTTTATTAACACAATAATAAGCATTTAACAAAAACTGGGTACAATGAGATGATATTATTCCACTTAACCTGTAACCACCCAACATTAAAAATACATATTAAACTGTAAAAGCATTAACCAACTAAATCCAAAAGCTTGATTCTATCGGCAGCAATATCATTGCGGTAGCCTAATTTATGCTTATATTACATAAAAATAAGATGTTAAATTATCTGTGAAAACAAAACTGGAAACAGACTTGAGGATTTGGGGAGGAGAGGGACAAAAAAAAAAAAAAAAAAATCTGTGCAATTTGATCAGTGAATATTAAATCAGGAGAGCAGACCACAAAGGTGCAGTATAGGTTTATATTTTATCTTACTGATACAGTGGAGTACAAAGGGGAAAAAAATGAAAAGGAAAAGAATGCAGCATCTAAAAAAGGCTCCTCAGTGGATATTCTTGTTATATCATGTCACATTAAAATTCAGAGCCTTACGTTTTTCTCCTGACTTCTGAAAACAGAACATGAAGGAAAATTTTGATCTAATTTAATCAAACAGATGGATAAGGATTGTTTATATTGTAACTTTATGATTTGAAATGAGTTGTTTCAGTCTTTTTGAGTGGAACTTCCGCAAACAGGAAGTTAAAACAAAATTGATTATTTATTTTTTTTTGGTGGTTTAAGGCAGTTGTCCCAACTCATTACATATGGATCCTTCAGACTGTCCTCCAAAAAAAAAAAAAAAACCCTATAGGTCGTTTGTGCAAGCACCTTATTACAACCTGTTTTACATTTTAAGTTTAGTGCCCTCTAGCGGATGTTGCGTCTCTCGTCATGAAATGACATATGACTGTCATTACCAATCAAAATTTGTTTTTATTTAAATGCAATTTGTGGATTTTTTACATGGTCCAACCCAATATCACGGCAATTTGTAGATATTTTACTAGGTGGCTAATTCATATGAATTCATACGAATGACCACACCTAACCCCGCCCCCAAACCTACCCTCACAGAAATCATGCAAAATCATGATTTACAGTGCATATAAATTTCATGAGCATGTGCATTCTCTGGGTTTGAACCCATGATCACATGATTACATAGTCATATAACACATTGTTCTACCAACTGAGATACACGAAACCCGAATTATGGCACAGATAAAATAATACAAAGCATTAATATGAAAGTGTCCTGTTGCCTATAAGGGCGCAATTGTAGTATACCCTCAGATGTGTCGTATTTCAGGGATTTGGACAAATGACTCATGCGGGCGTATTGGATGGAGGACATTATGGGATGCTTGGTCAGGACCCTTTGATGTCACTTTTTAACGCACTGGATGCCCATTTAGTATACATTTCCAACGTGCAGGGAAATCCATTGCTTTCACTGAGAATCCTTTAGGATCAACACACAGATTTATAATAGTGTCATTATGACATATGTTAGGGTATGGTTTTCAATTCAAATAGCCACACTAATTTGACTTACTTTGCACTCTTTAAACATTTCTGAGCACCCAGCCCAACCCGTCCACATAAACCTAACTATTTCTCACCATAAAACACAAGGACATAACAAATTACAGTTACAATTTATTCAAAAAAATATTGTCCAATTATAAAGTTTTCCAAGGCCAAATGATTGATTTGTGTAAGGAACAGTCCCAAGAGCGATCATCGTCTCCAGCCAAATTGAATGTGGGACTGCAGGACTAATAAAATTTAATTTGATTAATTAATAGGCATATCAGCTTGATTAAAAATTGTTTTGGAGCAGGAATGGTGTAATTATTACATTTGGCAAACTGCAAACTTTGAAAAATTTACCATTTAGCAGTAATTACTGTCAAAAGAATCCAAATGAGAAGAGCATCTATATTATGACTATCCTGAGCTTCAGCTTGCTCACAACTGATTTATTTGGCAAATTTAAAACTTCATTAAACACCAAACCCTAAATCACACAAACCCAAACTTGTAAAAAGTAGGTAGGTTTCTTTTTTTTTTTTTTTTAGGGGAAAAATATCAGCAGGTTCATGGCACGCCAGCACTTCAGTAATTACCAACACATGTAAGGGCGGAAATGAACCAGAAAAGACATTATGCAAATGTAATTATTATGGCCGAGCAATTCATCAGAGCCTCAGATAATTCAGTTAATGGAATGTGCTATAAATGAGAGTGATTTCCTGTGAATCGTGCGCTGAATGAAGGGGTCTTCTGAGGTGATGCCAGTGATGCTCTGTCCAGCATGAGCGGCTGGCCAATGTCCTGTGAACGATCATTTAAACTCATCTGCACAAAAATGTATGCATCATTGACTGGCCACATTTACACGTCTGTGACTTCTATAATTGGTGTTCAGAAACTTGGATGAATGAGGAGGAAGTGGCCCACCTCACAAAAATAAATAAAATGTTCCCATTTTATTTATTGCAATTATGACTGCATATATTGGACCTGTTCTGTACCCCAGGGGGGGTTGACTTCACTCCCATGAGTGACATGCTTTGTCCATTTTTGGCAGTATGGACAGGAGTGAATAGTTAACTGTATGCTATATAATTGTTAAAATACACTTTGACAAAGTGGCTCTGACCACACACACACACACACACACACACACACACACACACACACACACACACACACACACACACATATATATATATATATATATATATATATATATATATATATATATATATATATGTGTGTGTCAGCAGTGAATGTTTGTTTGAGAGTTAGTTGAAGCGGTTGCTTTGAAGGCAGCTGAAGGGATTTATGTGGGAATTTTAACAGCTAAATGTTGCTTGATTCACTTGCTTGACATTCTCACATTTGCTTTGAGTTCAGTCAGAGATCAGGGATGTTCTGAGGGGATTGTAATTTTCACCTTCACCTTGTCTTTGACTGGACGTCCCCAGCAGCATCCATCACTAACTAAGACACAGTCCATCTGTTAATGCCACAGTGTGAGACCGTCTCAACATTCTCATTATAATTGGTGTTGTATTTGAATGGACGTCCCCAGCAGGCAGTTGTCTTCACCTTGTCTTTGATTTCTGGACGTCCCCAGCATAGAGACCCATCCATCACTAACTTAGACACAGTCCATCTTGTTAAGCTCTTTTTTGCATCATCTTTTTACCTTGATTAAATCATTCCCTTCATGTTTTTTTGTTATTTTTAACTTATAATATAGTTAGTGAGTTGTAATGTTATTTTGTTGATCTTCTTATATTGTTTTTGGATGCTTATATAATTTGATTTTTTAATTTGTTTGTTTTTGGTTCTGGAGTATAATAGTGAAAACATTGATTGCCGGAAAATTCCATCAATGACAGGAAATGAGAATGGAATAATAATGGAATGTACAGTACAGGCTGCAGGCTATAGAAGGGAAAATATGCTAGATGTTCTTCTGAAAGCACCTACATATTTGCATGTAAATGAACTTGTGCACATGAGAACAATGACAGTATCCACAGCTAACAGTTGGGTTTTCCCAAACTTCAGCTCATTTATGATAATGATGTAACGAGACAGATGCTGAAAAGCAACATGTCAGCTGTAACAGTCAAGTAAGAAATCAGCGGCAGCGTGATTCCTCAAGACAATGGAGAGAATATTTGGAAGAAAAACTTTGTAGTATTGAAAGACAGTTCGAGGAGGGGAAAAATATAATTAAATCACTTATTTCCTTATGCATTATATGCTCCTGTCCATTTAAGGGTTAACAGTCAAATATGCAAATATGACTAGCAAAAATCCTCTAGCATTTGAGTGCAGATGCTACTTGCTTTTATATTTTGACATATGATGTAAAAGCATTCAGACATATTTAAGTTATAGTGCATTGCGAATACTACAAATACCTGATAAAATGTTTCTTATCTTAGTGGTAAAAAAAATAAAAACAAACAAACAAACAAACAAACAAACAAACAAACAAAAAAAACCCTTCCCTTACTATCCCTTTCTACATTTTAAATAATGTTAAATGTACAGACTTTGGAAGTTTTTTTTTTTTTTTTTTTTTTTTTTTAAATTTCACTTTTTTTTTTTTTTTTTTTTTTTTTAATGGTTCATATGATACAGATTGTATGCTATAGACTTAAAAAGTAAGACTGAATGCATGAATATGACATTGCAACCATACACTCATTAGCATACAGTTTCATTGCCCACATTTACACACCAGCACCTATTCTTTTTTTTTTTTTTTTAACAACTCAGTTGCTATATTATTATATTAATGCAAGGGAACTTCCAGTGTAACATCATTCAAAATACCAGTTGCCTTTATTTTGTTGTTTAAGGTATTCCTCTACACACACCCACTCCATTCACAATGTCACACATTAGTACCACAGAGGCGAAATAATAATCAGAGTTAAAAGGCATGAAAGCAGCTCTCCCATCCCAAATGAATGATCACAGATGAGCAGATACAGCTGCGGTTTGATATTCTCTGTCAAACACCAGCACAGTCGACACAGCTGCATCCTCATCCTCATCATGATGTAATGAACAGAAAGGCATTTGGAAACAGTCTGACTTTAATGTTGTTGGAATTCTTTCAATTAGCCTGTGCGTGTGTGTCCTCGTGGCCTTTCCATCACCAACATCTGCACAGTTACCAGTGAGAAAAAGAGGAGCACAGGATGGAGAAAGCATGGCTTTGAAAAGCTCCCTCCCTCCATCCTCCCTTTCGCTGTGAAGTTTGACTCAGGCTTCTTCAGGGTCACTTAAAAAAAAAAAAAAAAAGGGGGGAAGTCGTGGCCTAATGGTTAGAGAGTCGGACTCCCTTTCGAAGGGTTGTGAGTTTTCATCTCGGGCCGGGAGGAATTGTGGGTGGGGGGAGTGCATGTACAGTTCTCAATACCATGACTTAGGTGCCCTTGAGCAAAATCGAACCCCCAACTGCTCCCCGGGCGCTGCAGCATAAAAATGGTTCCACTGCTCCGGGTGTGTGTTCACAGTGTGTTGTGTGTTCACTGTTCTGTGTGTGTGCACTTCGGATGGGTTAATGCAGAGAACGAATTCTGAGTATGGTCAAGACCATAATTCTGCTGAATGTCACGTCACTTTTTTTTTTTTTCTATAAATTCTGTCATTATTTGCTCATCCTCAAATTGTTCCCAACCTTTATGAATTTATTTCTTCGGCTGAATACAGAAGATTATTTTATATTTTATGTTATTCCTTTTACCAACATTCCTCAAAACTTCAATCTTCAACATAAGAAATTAAAGGTTTGGAACAACTTGAAGATGAATACATGATGAAATATATATATATTTTTTTTATTTATGGGTGAACTATTCATTTAACATTTAACTTTGATCATTGAACGTAACTTTAAACATTGAATTTTAAAGGTAAAAAAAAAAAAAAAACTCCCATAAATGATGTTAAATAACATTTAATTATTTATTTTTTATTTTTTAAATGAGAACATTATCACAAGAAACTGTTCTATTAACATTACTGGAATAATATTTTAGACTTTAACGTTCAACTTGGAGAGAAGCTTGCATGTTCAACATTAACCAAAGTTTTTAGAACCTTCTCTGTTAGCAGGAGGTTAGATACCATTATTCCTGAATCGCAAAAGCACTAGCGATAAGAGAAATATGGCAAATACAATTTCAGCAGTGAATGTTTGTGTGAGAGAAGTTACCTTATATAAAGTTAAAGATATCCGAATGATTTCTGATATTTAGTTAAATGTGTAATAATGTATTGTGTTTTTTGTTTATTTGCTTAATGTTTTAACAAGAGTTTTGTCTTTCTTCAACTACACAATAGTTCAGTTTTCATAACTTAAGATTGTTAACAGGTCTAACACTGGCGACTGACAGAAAATAATAACCTTGCAAACCTCTCGAAACAGAATAAAAGCTTATTTAGCACTCAGGCACGACTGTCTAGCTTTTTTGTTTGTGAGACATCAGAACAGTGTAGGTGAGTCTGCAAATGTGTGACTTCACTTCAGTATAGGGATACGCAGCTCGCGTCCTGTAGACGGTAAAAATCTGCCACCGTCACAGCCCTAAATACATTTACAACATGCTGCTGTGAGCATGTAAGAAATATTGCTGCTACAAATATAACATACATAACATAACATAAGACAACATAACATACATAACATTTTGCATTATTGACACACTGTTTTCCTAATTAATGTTGTTCAGTTGCTTTGACACAATCTGTTTTGTTTAAAGCGCTATATAAATAAAGGTGACTTGACTTGACTTGACATACATGAAATAACCACATAGCATACATGAATCACCTTTTAGCAGATCTATGCAGGTGGAGATGGAGGGTTTCTGAAGCAAGCTGCACTGCTATGTCAAGCTCTAATCGTATATTTGAATGTTGAGCAGCGAGCTCATTGGCTACCAATGGAGGAGAGAACCAATCAGCTGTGCCATGTGATAATGACGTCATTATGTCAGACTGAGTTAGACCTATCAGACTGCACAATCAGAGTTTCATGCCAGAACTCTGTATTGCTGTCATGACAACTCTCGGAGGGATTGGCATGGTAATGTACATGACAATGCTACACTGCTGCTGCTGCAGAGCAAGTACCGAGACTTGCCACTGACAATACATCCACAACATGTTGCTGTGAGCATGTAAGAAATATTGCTGCTGCAAATATAACATACATGAAATAACCCCCACAAAGCAGGAGACATAGAAGGAACAATACAAGCCAAAGCAAGAACAAAACACCCCCCAACAAGCAGATCTATCACCAAGACATATGTACTGCTGCTGCTCCGAAAAGCCATGTGAACCACATGTATTATGGTCTAGGTGTGCCTGGGATTTCACGCCGACTGGCTTAACGATTGTGGCCTATGACTATGTGAACCTGGGCTACCACGCCGACTGGCTTAACTCTAATTAGATGCACACTATGTGAAATGTTTAATTAACAAAATGGATAAACGTTGCAATCTGATAGATAAGACCCCAGCACCCACCTGAGCAAATATCATAATTTAGTAATTTGATAACTGCTGTTACTTTCTCCACTTCATATGTCCCATGAAACAGCCTGTTAATTCATATTTGTGCAATGATGAGATGGACAAAGTTATTCGATGCATGCCATTTTACTCTGTCATACAGATAGAAAGTGTCAAAGTTACAGTGCGGCAAAAAAAAAAAAAAAAAAACCCTGGGTGGACTGAATGATGTTCTTTCTCCATTTCTGAATTACACAGCACAGAGAGAGCACACGTCACAGAGCAAACTTCTCGGACTACATTACCCATAATTAATTTCACTTGGAACTAACTGTTTCCACAGCTGTAGATTAGGGCTGCATGATTAATCGTGTTTTAATATTGATAACAATATCCACCCTTCTCGATTAATTAAAACAATTGTCACGATATTGGCCGGTTCGTTATTTATCCTGAAAATGTGTTTTTAAATTTTTTTTTTAATTTAGGCATTTGCATTATATTGCATTGCTAACAAGTCTTCACTACAATAGCGTTCATGCTTGTGGTTGCCAGACGTGAAGAGCTTTTGTCCCCAAACAGAGCTTTTCTCTTTTAAGGTTACACTTTCTGCCCAGTGTTTTACTTAATCTGGCAACCCTGTGCACACTCACTGATGGCGGAACAAACGCAAATGATATGAAAACATACCTGTGCTGGAGTTTAGCGATCTCTCCACAGTGATATTCTGCTTAAGTTACATGGAAGTGTCATGTCACACATCTATGTGTGTGTGTTATTTTAATACATTATGTTAAACAATAAATAATGAGAAATGTTGCCTTGACAATAAGCTTGAATAAGGCGAGGAGACAACAAAACAACAAAAGTCTGCATTTCCTGATCAGTTCATGTCACCACTGTCTATGAGAAACAACTGAGCTATTAACAAAATGTCATTTGAGTTTTTTTTTTTTTCTTTCTTCCTTTTCTAAGAGAGAGCGAATTTAACTTTAAATTGAAGTTTGCTATTTTTGCATCATTAGAATCATGGAATTGCAAAACTCAACTAACATTTCTGAATGGCTTAAGTTGCACTGCTTATGACACACAGCAGCTTTGAGTGGAACGATTGTTCTCAGCACTTAAGAACTTTCTAATGGTGAAAATGGCATGGGTAAATTAAAGTATGTGACTGCTGACCCTTTGCTTTAACTGTACCACAGCTGCCCGGCAACAGGCGACACACACCAGACTAATAATAATTTGAACCGGGAGAAGTTGTGAGCGAGAGCAGCCTGCAGATATATTGAGAGCAGAGAGCGCATGTGGGAAGGAAGTCGTCACAGGTAATTGATAAAGAGCTGGAGGAGGATTGATGCTCTGTGTGTGTATCATATTTAAAGTGGGAGAGCGAGCAGGATAATGTTGTGAGAGTATATCTGTGTTGCATCTTCCATGTAAAACCCTTCCATTCATCTGTGTCATTTAAAGGCAGCTGTCAGCGGCTTCTGGCTTCCAGCTACGCAGCAGAGCCGCAGCGGAAATAATTTATTTCTAAAGTGACTGTCGGTGGAAGGATAATCTGTCTGCGGTAAACACAAGCGAGACACGAGCGCTGCGACAGAGGAGTCCACACACTTAAACAGAGCCAAACAAACGTGAACGATCAACTGCATATATATATATATACACACACACACACCAACACAGAGCATTAAAGCATTCATAAGTGCCACTTTCATTGAGAGAAAGCAATAAATAAAGCATCTGCACTGTCAGCTAGGGCGGGCTAAATGTTTCTTCTCAAATTTGCTAAAACTGTGGCTTTTTTGAAATTTAGTTTTATTTGGTCATCATATTGCCTGAACTCAACCATGTCACTGCATACTTTCTTAAATAAATAAATAAATAAATAAATAAATAAAGTAAAACTGTTTTAACATTGCATATTCAGCCTATTAGAATAATTTCTGAAGGATTGTGATACTAAAGACTGGAGTAATGATGCTGAAAATTCAGCTTTGATTACACCAATACATTACATTTTACAATGTTTTCACATATAAATAAATTATTATAAATATTAATTATAGTTCACAATATTCCTGTGTTTACTGTATTTTTAATCAAACTGATGCAGCTTTGGTGAGCAGAACAGACTTCTTTCAAAAACATCAAAACAACTTGCCGATCTTAAACTTTGTATGCTGTACAAAATAGGCTGTATATTTAATGTAAATGACAATAATCAAATACTCTTTGTTCATTCAATGTCATATCAAGGTCCAGAGGTGGAAAGTAACGAATTACATTTACTCGCATTACTGTAATTGAGTAGCTTTTTTGTGTACTTCTACTTTTTTAAGTAATTTTTAAAATCTGTAATTTTACTTTTACTTAAGTATATTTTGTTTGAAGTATTGTACTTCACTACATTTTAAAACACATTAATTACTGAGTAAAAAAAATAAAAAAAAATCTTCCTGGAAACTACCGCAGTAAATAATGGGCAGGAGGGAAAACTGGCGCTAAAATCACAAGAAAGATGCAGACGGACAAAACAGGCGTTAGTGGTGCAGACACCGCTGAAAACGAAACCCCTGTCATATTCTGAAGTTGAACTCAAAGGAAATGAAGTGAACCCCTGGCCATATTTATGCTCTATTATGCAGTGTAAGCTGTGCTTGCCTAGGGAGACCAAACTAGCAGCTTATAAAATCTCGACAAGACGTCAGCCCTTCGCAAGCATGTAACGTTAGAGGTAAGCTAAATAATTGCATCGTTGCATTGGTGGTTTAAATGAAGCTTTGACATTTTAGCAAGAGGTTTTGCATTTTACCAAAAAGACAGTGTTGCGTAGTGTGCGATATATATCGTCTGCGATAATATAATGTTTTTTGTTTTGTTGAATTGTGTGTGCATTTATAGTGCGTTCTTTCACTGTGTGATTCAGTAATGTTTAAATGCATTTAGAATGATCACAAAATTGAAGATATGGGGCAGAAAATTTACATATTTATATCATTTCATATAGTAAATCAAAATCACACAAAGAATGCTGTCTTTTCCTCCAAAAATCATCATGATTACACACACACACATATAGGCTATATATATATATATATATATATATATATATATATATATATATATATATATATATATATATTTTTTTTTTTTTTTTTTTTTTTTTACAACAGGTCAGTAAACTAGTTAATTAAGAGACTTGCGTTTTAAACACCATATTGCCTGTTTTTGCTCTATTTGTACAACAACAATAATTCCAAACACAGCCACCAAAGCACAGTTTTGCGTCTCTGAGCAACATGACAGTGTTTCGTTCCTGAATGAATCAACCGTTTAAATGATTCGGTTAAAACGCAATGCCTCACTTATTAACAGTGACTTGCTGACACCTACTGGCCATTTTAATTTCACATTTAAAGTATCTTTTGATTTTTTTTTTTTTTTCAATAATTAATTTTTTTTTTTTTTTATAAATAATTTAACATTTTATGTCTTGTATATCAAAACATTATTCATGCATTTGTAACTGCAGGTTAAATGCATTGTCCTGCACTAAACAGTGTGTAAATACATCTAAATGCCACTTCTGATGAAGCTTCTGCATTTCCTCTGCATTGAAAAGATGAGTTTGTTGATACTGATTTGCCTGGTAACAGCCTAAATGTCTTATTATTCTAAACAACTGATTCCTTTAATTAAAAACAACTAGTTTGAGATTAAAAGGCCTATCCCAGGGGTGTCAAACTCAGTTCCTGGAGGGCCGTAGCCCTGCAGAGTTTAGTTCTAACCCTGCTCCAGCAGACATATCATGTAGTTTTCAAATAAGCCTAAATGATTAGATTAGCTGGATCAGGTGTGTTTAATTAGGGTTATATCTAAACTGTGCAGGACTGTGGCCCTCCAGGAACTGAGTTTGACACCCTTGGCCTGTCGCATTTTTACCTCCCTTCCACTGTTAAAATGTAACTAAGTAATTTTTACTCTGAGTAAATTTTAAATGAGCTACTTTTTACTTTTACTTGAGTAGATTTTTAGACTGGTACTTTTACTTGTACTTAAGTAAAATTTCTTTAATTTAATGGTACTTGAGTAGAATATTTTTGTACTCTTTCCACCTCTGTCAAGGTGGAAAACAATGCCTTGATTATAGACTTGTATTATATGTCTTGTAATAAACATTTTGAATCTCCTTGCCCACAACAGCTGTCAGGTCCATATGAGCTATAAAAAAATAAAAAATAAATTGTCACATCACGCAGCCGGACTGCCAACACATACAGATCTAACACATAGTCAACACTTCTCTCTGCTGCACTTCACAGATTTATAAAGAGAAATCTGCGTGAGAGTTCATACTTTATGTCTGCCGTACTTTAAGCCAAAGCCTGTGCATTTCAAAAAGGTTTGAAAAATTATCCATTTTGGCCAGAAAATGTGGGCAGATTTCTCAAGCATATGCATGGCCCTGCAGTTTTGCAGCGTTTTAGCACATCTGCTCCCCGTGAATCAAATAGCTGGTGGTGAATCAAAGATCTGCAAGCTGTAATAAAAAACCTTTTACTCATAATGAGCGTATACTTCATATACTCTGCACATTTTAAACCTACATTTCTCAACTTTTTTACTTTGAAAACTGGCTTCAAACAGAAACAAACTTCACACTTCAAATCACTTGAAGTCTTGAAGCTACATGTTTGTTTTTTTTAAGTAATCAGAATTACAATGTACAGTATGTATGATAAAACAGCATGTATTACACACATTTTAAGAAAATGTCTGATTTTGTTTTGCTCTAGTGGTTCTCAACCTAAACCACTTCTTCAATTAAACCTATAAGTTAAACACAGCAAATGTCCAGTCATTCTGATCGATTACACCCAATTACACGTATCTGCAATGCCAGTTCCACACTGCCTAATATTAACCAAACAGACAAATGTTAACCAAACAGATCTTTCTCTGTGTGTGGAGAAGATGATCGGTTTCAGAGTGCTTCTCAGTGTTCGCAGCATTAGCCAAACACTCCGGCTAAGAGCAATTATCAGCCTGACACCAACTAAAACTAAAGACAGTTTTCATTCACGAGTCCATATGTCAGATAAAAGAAAGCATTCTGGGTTAAAGATCAAAATTGGTTTACTGTCCATTATGAAGGGAGTCAAGGGACTAGAGGTTCCATCAGGACTGAGTCAGGCGGCAGACATGATTAACTATACAGTGAAATAAAAAAATAAATAAATAAATAAATAAATAAAAAAATAAATATATATATATATATATATATATATATATATATATATATATATATATATATATATATATATATATATATATATATATATATATATATATTTTTTTTTTTTTTTTTTTTTTTTTTTTTTTTTGAAATAAATTTTTAGTTCCGGTAAACACATATATAAATCAATGCATATCACTAGGGATTGTTTAACAACAATACATCTTTTTTCTCACATATATGCTTAACATAACTGAAAAAAAAAGATATATTTAATAGATATTCTCAAAATAAGTCTTAAAATCTTACATATTTTTACTTATCAGGTGAATTATTTTTACTGTAAAACAAGAAGAAAAAAAAAAAGATTACTAAGAATTTGTTCTGCATATATGGTTAAATCTCATATCTATGACAAATTGCTCATATGGGTATCAGTGTTTGCCGGTATGTGTGTGTGTGTGTGTGTGTGTGTGTGTGTGTGTGTGTGTGTGTGTGTGTGTGTGTGTGTGTGTGTGTGTGTGTGTGTGTGTGAAAGAGAGAGAGAGAGAGAGAGAGAGAGAGAGAGTTGTGAGAGAGAGCACTCGCTGTCTCTATCTAATAAAAGTGAGGTGTGTTTTTGTGTTTAACACCCTGAGCACATCCAGAGATTACAAAGCCCCTAACAGCCCTATCCGCAGAACAACACAGCAAAACACACACACAAACACACCGGACATGAGAATCAGTCTGACCAGAATGAGGGGTAGAGCAAAGGCCATCACGTCTTCTCAGAAAACCTCCAGGTCTCATATCAGCTCTCCTCTCCGCTGGTCCCTTCTCACAGCGGTTAACACATATCTGATGCTGTCACTGTGAACGGCTACTGAACCCTGAAATAAGGCCAGGATTTCCACGCAGGACGTCTGCTATCAGATCCGTCCAGCAGCACCCCCTGCCCGGGTCGCCAGTCTCAGAGGATTTACAGCTACACCAGGAGAGGGTTCCTTCTGCAGGGCGATTCTGTATTAAAGACCCCAGGCAGAGTTCTGATACATACAGGACGGTCAAGGTCCCGTATGAAACAAGCTAGAGGCAGAGGGTAGATTTT